>NC_056750.1:208668538-208786038 GCF_019279795.1 Protopterus annectens | reverse complement strand
TTAGAATATATGTAGGAAAATATAGTCAGATTGCTCTTAGCTGAAGGCATCCAGTTGTGTATGTAATACAAAACATCTTTGTGTCTGGTACAACTTTAAGGAAATACTGATAAGGATAATTCCTTAATTCCTAAGACCCAGGTGCAAGAAATGAACAACTCCCTACCAGGTTGAAAACAGGAATCAAAATGTCTCCCTAGATTGTCACATAACTCACCTTGAAACAGAACACAAAGTAGCTTAACAACAGATTGCATTACATCAACATCAAAAGACTGCTTTCATAAAAATGTATAAAAAGAACAGTGGCTAAATAATGTTAGATCGGATTTCTTGTTAGATCTGTATATTGGTGATCATCTGTGCTGTTTGAAAAGCTTACTCTGAGACATTAAAAGTTGCAAACTGTACAGTATTGTACGTGTCATCTGTTGCATAGACAAGTTATTTTATGAGTAACTACACAAGAAAGTTAATATATGGTGTTGAAAAGGTTAATAGTCTGCAAAGTTTAGTGCATTAATCAGACTTTGGTTTTCTACAAACCAAGCACAGATGTCAGCACATCTGCATTTAATTTTTCAGTGGAGAGCCTTGCCTGTATTCGAACACAGGGGAAGTGGTGCCTTGTATAAGGTCACTTCAGTAAAAGCACAGTAACTAACATTTATGTACATGATTCAGTCCTGAATAGGAGCACTTCATTTTCCACAGTTTGCAGCAGTACAATTCCCCAGACATCTGGATCAGGAGTGAGACTGCTGTGCAGGAAGTAAGCAGTGCCATAAATTCTCCAGGTCAGTGAATTCTTAGGTTTCGAATATGCAACTGCCAGCTTTGTTTCACCAGCTTTTCCAGTAACTACATAAGTTTTCAAACCATCTGCGGTGATCAGAAAGGCCATCTGAGTCCACGTAAAGTTGGTAAGAGATCTTTTTGTGTTACATGACAGTATGGATGCGTTAAACAAGCTAGTAGAAAATGTAAACGATACCACCAAAGCCACAAAAAGTTTTTTTATTTCTCTAGTACCTCGGCTACAACCAGCCTTCAAGGAGTAAAATACACAAAATGAACTACACGTTATATAATACCAGCAGCTTCAATGAATGAACAATTAAACAATTAAACAATAAATTAAAAAAGCATGACTCAAATTTCAGTTAAAACTTTTTTTAAAGTGTCAGTGTCCCATTTCATATAACACTTTTCCAACAACATTCAGTATTTAATCCTTTTGGTACTAACGTACCATATTTTAAAATAAATATTGTTTCCTTCTTTAAAAGATTATATCTATGTGTTTCCCTATCATTATTATTTAAACAAATCTGTTCTAAAATAGTTGCTTTAAGTCCTTCAGGATTTCCATCATGGCAGTTCCTAAAATGTTGGGCCAAGCAGCTTTCTATCCTACCTGTCCTAATGTCCCTCAAATGTTCTAACAATCTAACTTTGGACATTCTTTTAGTTTGTCCGACATAGAACATATTACATGTACATCTGATAGAATATACCACTCCTTCTGTTCTACAATTATAATTCCCATTTACACTAAATGGGATACTATTTATAGTCTGAAAAGTATTTATTATATAGGGACATCCCCTACATTTATTGCAGGGTCTCATCCCTTTATTCCAAATCTGCACAGGCAAATTAATGTCTGGCCTATGAAATTTAGTATGTACCACCATATCTCGTATGCTTCTACCTCTCTTATAAGAAAATACTAATGTTTTATTCACCAGCCAATTTAATTCATCAAAACTTTTCAAAAATTCCCAATAATGGAGCATAATTTGTTTAATATTTTCACTCAACACATTATATCCTAGAACCAAAAATAAGCTATCTGTATCCTTTTTATTCATTCCACTACCATATTCTCTCTCATAACTTTTTGTTTTATTATCTATTCCATGTCTAATATGCAATACCTTCTTCACATCTCTATCAATAATTTTCACATCATATCTTCTATTCCAAAACATTACTGCGGTCTGTTCCAATTCTTCTCTAAAAATACTCTCATCATTGCACAGTCTTAATCTTCTTCTTTCAGCTGCTCCCATTAGGGGTCACCACAGCAGATCAACTGTTTCCATTTCCTCCTGTCCTCTGCATCTTCCTCTGTCACACCAACCACCTGCATGTCCTCTCTCACCACATCCATAAACCTTATCTTAGGCCTTCCTCTTTTCCTGTTACCTGGCAGCTTCATCCTTAGCATCTTTTTCCCAATATACTCTGCATCCCTCCTCAGCACATGTCCAAACCAATGTAATCTTGCCTCTCTGGATTTGTCTCCAAACCTTCCAACCTGGGATGACCCTCTAATATACTTATTCCTAATCCTGTCCATCCTCGTCACACCCAGTGCAAATCTTGCACAATCTTGATATTCTTTAAAATTCCCTGAATGGCAATGATTCCAGAGTATGTCTAGGATGACAAGTGCCTATTAGAAATTGATTCACCTCATTAAATTTCCTATGTATACTCGTTTTTATACATTCACCCACTATTCCACACAAATTTATATCTAAAACTGAAACTTTATGTCCATATTGTAAACCATTGAATGCTATCTGAAACCTATTCTGCTGTATTTGTTCCACAAAATGCAATACTAAATGTACACCACCCTCACACAAAAAAACTAAATCATCAATAAACCTAAAATAAAAATCTAACATATTTTTTAAAAAAAAGAATTATTATATATATATATATATATATATATATATATATATATATATATATTCTTTTTCCATCATGCCCATAAAAAGACTGATGTACATGGGGCAAAGGGAGAACCCATTGCCGTTCCTTGTACTTGACGGTAAATCTGATTTTCAAAATAAAAAAAGTTATTTTCCAAACAAAATTGAGTTAACTCTAAAATATAATATGTAAGGGGACTGCTACCCATTTGAATTCTAAGGGCTTCAAGCCCAAAATTATGTCTGATATTCGTGTAAAGGCTCTTCACATCCAGTGTTATCCAGTACATACCATCCCCTCCATTTAACATTCTTAACCTTTTCTAGAAAATCAAAAGAATCTGTAATGTAGGAAGGAAGTTGCATTACTTCTTTTAATAACACTTTATGTAATATAACACCCACATTGTGTAAAAAATACTTAGTAGCCGAAACTATCAGTCTACCTGGTGGGTTTTCTTATATCTTTGTGAATTTTGGGCAAGCAATAAAAATAAGTAGGCCCCGTTCCTTCACATGCCAGTTTATTGATCACGTCACTATCAGTCCAGTAACCTAGTCTCAAATCTTTTTGAATTAGATGTATATAATTTTTCTTTGCTTCTTCCAGTTTATCTTCATTTACTATCTGATATATTATTCTATCATCTAACAACTCTAAACACATTTTTAAATATTGTTCATAATGCATTATTACTATTTTATTACCTTTATCTGAAGGTTTAACAATCAGCTCTCTTTGCTTAGAAAAATTCAACAAAGCTAACCACTCCTGTTTTGACAAATTATACTCAACATTATTTTTATTAAAATTTCTAAACAACATATCTCATTCAAAATCAACTATTGAATAATTTTTTTTAATACCTTCATGAATGTAAGGTGGCATAAACTTACTCTTACTAATAACAGCAGAAGTATCTATCAAACAATATGCATTCATCTCACTATTACAAGACATATATGAATCAAATGAATCAATTTCATACTCTCATCACTTTCACATATGCTATTATGATCATTGTCATTATTCAAAGGGACCAAGCAATGCACATTAAAATAATACCATAAATGCAATTTTCTAACCATCTTATGCAATTCAATTTTGCATTCATATTGTTTTGGTATTACTGTTGGCACAAACTTTAGACCATATCTCAACACATTACAAAAATGTTCATCCAGAGAACAACCAGATAAATTCACAATAATATTAGCATTATTAGACAAACAATTAGTACCATTTGGTTCTCTTGTTTTCACACCATTGCCATTGATGGCCCCCTCTCTGAGGCTCATGTTCTGAATAGCTTCTCTTTTGTTGTCTATTATTCTTGCCATAAGGGCAAATATTATCCTGCATGTACTGTCCGTTCATTGGCATAGGTTAGGGTGGATAATCTCTAACATCTTCACCATCACTGTAGTACCTGATGTTCTCACTCAAAGATACTTCCATGCTGGTATCATTTCCATTTCTCTCTCTCGCTACAACCGCCCCTTCCTGAAAATGGACCCATGACTGAGAAATGTACACAGAACTTTACTTTTAATGTGTAAGACAGACCAGATAAAATTTGGGAGAGATTACAACACTGATATGGGCAACATATTAGTAAATGTAAAACCTTATTAGGGTAAGTGGATATGCATGCACTGAGTAAGTGGGTTGTAACATTTCAATGGTGCCTTCATCAAAAAATGTGTGGTATGACAGTAAATGTTTATTGTGTGAATTGCATGAAACTGCTTTCTGTGTACAATGCCATAAAAATACAATGCAGACCTTTGTTAGCAAACTGATTTGCAAAGAAACATCTTCTGATGATAAAACAGAAGAAAAGCGTAATGCTTTTACATTGTATCCAGACACTAAACAGTTATGTCTTGTCACTGTGCTAATTTCAGAGTTAGAGCAACTGTCAAATCATTTACTGGCAGAATCTCCTGTAGATCTTATTACACCTTTTAAAGAGTATGTCTGACAGTGGAATGAAGCTATTAGACAAGACAAAACAGAGAAGGACAGAAATGAGGCTTGTGATAAATTGACAGAAGAGTTTAATAAATTCCTGAGAGATAGACAAGGTGAGTTCAGGGAGTTCAAAGATGTCATACAAAAACTGCGTCAAAAGTGCATTGGGACTTTGCAATCAAAAGAAGTCTCTCTTGACAAGTATCATAAAACCTGTAAACAATTAGAAATTTCAAACCTTAAGCAGTGTTTGCAAAATAAGGAGAATGAATTAGCTGAAATGACAGAAACTAATTTACAAAACACAACTTTGATAGCTCAGCTGAAGGAAGAACTAGAAAAAGTCAAGCCAGTTCAAATCATAGAACAGGGAACTACAGCTGATCTATATACACAGTCCAGATTGTTACAAAGTTTACCGGAGTGGAATGATAAAAAAGGCATATTTTATAACATGCTTCCATTTGAAGAATGGGTGGCGTACACTGCAGGATCTGATGTGTGGATAGATGCATTACTTAGATGCTTTTACATTTTTATTCCCAAATGTTACAAAACTTTCATTCAGTTAAAGCAAGACACTTATCAGTTTAACAGTAAAGTAGGATGTATGACAGCTGTTCTAATACCATATACACAAGGGAAGCCTCTCACAGCTAAGCTGTTAGATAATTTCAAAATCACCATCTCAGACAAGTTAATGGAACAAAGCGAACACTTTAAGCTTGCATTTCAGATCATATATCAAAGGTCAGGTAGGGACATGCAAAAAACCAGAAATACAAAAACAGTTAATACATTTCTTCTTAGAGCAAGTAAAAGGGGTCCCAGGGGATACTAAATGCATTTATGAAGAAAATTCAGACACCCTCATGGATTTGGTACAAAAACTAATGAGGGGACAGACTATGGCTGATGATGGGGCATTACACTCACACCATATCTTTGCACTAGGAGAAGGGGGTGAGCCATTTGAGGTAATCAGTGAAGTAAAAAGCCATGGATGGCAATGGTGGTGTGATGAACCACCAATAGAAAGAGCTGCATTAGCACCACCAGCTCCTGCTTCGGATTCCCTAGCACCAGGATCAAATTCAGGTAATGAACAAAAGGTACCAACATGCTTTTCTGTAAAAAAAAATAGGACATATTAAGCAAGATTGTGATCATTACAAGGCTTGGCATAAAAGAAAGGAAGAATAGGGTGTGTTTCCAAAAACAGAGCCAAAAAATTCACAGGACAAGTCAGAAAAACATGTCAATGCACAGAGAACTCACAATATGGGTAAGGACAGCTGTAAGGGTCATCAAAACACAGGAAAAGGGGAAGTATGCCCCATAGATTTTCAGGCAGCTTCACCTGTAAATCCAAAATACTTGGAAGAGCAAGCAGAGGAACTAGCTAGGTGGCAGTTATGTAAAGAAATTGAAAAATCTAATTATGTACATCAATCTGACACAGAGGAAGATGACAAACAAAATATGCAGTGTGCAGCATTGCAGCTGACAATAAAAGTGAGGATGAGTGGATTCTGTTACAATAGGAGTATTCCCCCCTACCATGGTATCTTTCTTGACTACCTTTAAAAAGGGCCGAGACAGAAGACCACTGATTGATATCTGAGTGGAGGGGGTCATGATGGCAAAATGTCTTCTTGGTTACAGGAACAGCAGTATCCATCACAAACAGACACTTACCTGTAAATCCTATAAAAAAGGTTTGCATTTTTGCATTTAATGGCATGGGATGCTATGCAGTAAGTATTCAAGATGTAAACATAAAATTTCACCAGGAAGGACAAACATGCAAAGGTGCATTTTTAATGCATCCATCTTGTTCAACTACCATTATCGGTATGGATGTTTTAGGACCTTTGGGCATTTATGAAGAAAATTCAGACACCCTCATGGATTTGGTATGGATGTTTACCACCCACTTTGATTTACCTAACAGTATTTTGTGAATGGGAGACAGGGCAACAGGGGAGGGAGAGGTAAGTGCAGTTTGCTGTGCAATCTCTCTACCTGAAAAACCTGATAAGCCTACAGGACATGTAAATACAGATAGTGAAGATGTGTGGCAACATTTACAACAACAATTTCCAAATCTGTGGTCCTAGTGATCCACTGACTGTGGGAAGTTGGAAATGACAGTGGGGGTATGTAGTGATCAGGATTACATACTTCCTTTTCAAAAACAGTATCCCATTCCTAGGGAGGCAGA
This sequence comes from Protopterus annectens, assembly GCF_019279795.1. Lineage (NCBI taxonomy): Eukaryota > Metazoa > Chordata > Ceratodontiformes > Protopteridae > Protopterus > Protopterus annectens. Next base: position 208,779,113 of record NC_056750.1, on the reverse strand, counting down.
AGAACATATGGAAAAATGTATTGCAGATTGGGAAAAGGAAGGAATCATACAAAAAGATAACAGTTCTACAAATTCACCTATCTGGCCAGTTAAAAATAAAGATGGTAGTTACCGTCTTGTCACTGATCTAAGAAAAGTAAATCGGTACACAACTTCTAGAGCACATTTAATTCTGGAAGTCCCAGAGCTGGCTGCACATATTAAGCCACAAAGTAAGTGGTTTACAGTGATAGATCTAGCAAATGGCTTTTTTTGCAGTACCACTCAGAAAACGAGACTGGCCAAGATTTGCTTTTTCATTTAAAAATCAGCAGTATGTCATGACAAGATTACCTCAGGGCTTTCAAAACAGTCCTGTTATTTTTCTGCAACAGGTAGAAAAAGAAGATATGGTGGTCCCCTGCCATAAACACATTATACAACAGAAGGAAGAAACTGTTGCTGAAAAGAGGAAAGTCCCAGGATACAAAAAAATCCCCTTCCAGCCTCAGTAAGAAGCTGAGATCCCTCATAAAATCCTCCAAAGCAAGTTATGAAAATAAAATTGCCAAAGATTCTAAGGACAACCACAAGGTATTCTATAGTTATGTCAAGAATCTAAATGGCAATACTCAGATATGCTCTGAGCTACAACAGAATGGCACTAAGTATATTGATCCCAAGGATATTGCCAATATCCTGGCAGATTGATTAAGTGCCAACTTCACCCCCCTCACCCCCTAAAGGGCCCATCTCAGTACCAAAAGATTGCCAAACACTGGCAATCAAAGCCACACAGGTAAAAAACTCATTCTCCAATGATAAGAATACAGCATCCATGGGACCAGATGACATCCCGGGCTGTGTACTACATGAACTACAAAATGAACTGGCGCCTCACCTAAGTGTCATGTTTAATCATAGCCTCACCTCAGGATTCATGCCCATTGAGTGGCGCACATCTACTGTTATCCCACTCCACAAGGGGAGATCCACCTTGGACCCCGGGAACTATTGTCCCATCAGCCTGATGAGCCTGATCTGCAAAGCCACGGAACACATTATCACAGAACTTATAAACAAAGATATTGGCAACCTTCAAACACTGGACTCCACCCACTTTGGTTTCATGAAGGGCCAATCTTGTCTCCTTCTTCGAATCAGTCTCCAGAGCCGTGGATGAGGGTAAGACGGTCCACACAGCCTACCTGGACCTCGTCAAGGCCTTTGACACCATCCTCCACTCTGGAATCATAGATAAACTTACTAAGCTGGGCATTAATCCCTATGTCACTTGATAGGTCGCAAACTGGCTTACTGACAGAACCCACACTGTAAAAGTAGCCTACTCCAAATCCAGCTCCAAACAAGTAACAAGTGGAGTACCACAGGGTTCAGTTCTGGGACCGCTCTTGTTTGACATCTACTTCTCCAAAGGAGAGGCCAACACCAAGGGACTCTGGCTAACAAAGTTCGCAGATGACTGCAAACTGGGAGCCATTATTGAATCCCCAAGTGATGTGAATATTCTACAAAAGGGCCTTACAGAGTCAGATGCTTGGTGCCAGAGCCATGGGCTCAAGCTCAATACCAAGAAATGTATAGTTATCCCCTTTGGGAAAAACAATGAACCTATGAATTACCATATAAGTGGCAGTACACTAAACACTGAAAGTGTGATAAGGGACTTAGGGACACAGGTGAACAGTGATCTCGCCTTCAATAACCACATTGTCACAACAGTCAGGAAATACTTCTATGTGGCACATCTCATCACTAAGGGCTTTTCATCCAGAAAAAAAGAGGTCATTGTCCCACTGTACTCATCCCTCATTAGACCCATTATAGAGTACAATGCCCTGTTTGGTATGTACCTCACAAGACACCTGCAACAGTTGGAAAGGCCGCAGAAATACCTCACTAAAAGAATCACAGGCCTAAAGCAGATGCCTTATACTGACCATCTAAAAAAACGCTAGCTATACTCTGTCACATATCATCTACTCAGAGGCAATCTCTGCTTAACATACAAGGCCATGTCAAACCCAGAGCTGTTGGACATGCTGCACTTAAAGAAATCCCAGTCCCTCAGAGCCACGCACTACAGGGATCTAAACCTGGTCATCACAATGAACAAAACATGCTGGAGGGATAGATTCCTGTCCCAGAGACTCCCCATACTCTGGAAGAGACTGCCCATACATGTCAAACAGAGGGGGTCTATATCAGCATTTCAAAAACTGAATAGTTCGAATCACTAAATGTCGAACTGAAATGATTGAACTATTACATTTTCAAATGCCGATACAAAAAAAAAAAAAAAACTAAAGAGTATAGGCAGCCCCCCTGCACCATCCACACCCCCCACTACTTAAACATACCAACTTCGGGACCGTACTACATTGAAGTAAATTGTAATCTCCCCTTACAGAGATTTCTGTTTACCCATTCGATGTTCTGCACTTTCAGCATTCTCTAGGCTACAATATCGGATTTGATATTGTCAGCGTTCGAGATGCTGATATAGACCCAAACAGAGCACCTCTTTGGCCCGCTTCAAAAGGAACCTTGACGACTGAATGGGAGATAGGAAATTCACCCCAGGGATCATGTTAGTCACCCTGCTAGACAGGGGACCAAGGAAGTAAATGTCCTGGGTAGAAATAGCCGGGGAACTGGTATGGCTAGGCTTGTATAGGCCCTAGGGCCGATAACCTAGTACCAATCTATGAACCAGTGTTACAATTCACTGATGACATACTAATTTAGTCTGAAACAGTAGAAGAGCATGCACAGCTTCTTAAAAAAGTTTTTCATACTCTGCAGCAGCCAGGATTTAAGGTCAAAAGTGAAAAAATTCAGTTTATGACACAAGAAGATAAGTTTCTAGGTACTATTATAAAACCATCAGAAACGCCTCCTTGCCCAATATGTGTGTGCAAGGCATTTTACAAATGGAAAAGCCTCTAACAATAGTAGATTTGCATAACTTCATGAGAATCATGAATTACAACAGGGGAATTTACAGATAATTATGCAGCTGTGGCAGCTCCTCTATACAAAATGTAGCAGGAACAAAAGAACTCCACCCTTTTAGATGGGAACCACATGAGGACAAAGCATTTTCACAGATAAAGGTAATGTAGCAATCGGTACAGAATTAATAGCACCCACACCAAAGTTGCCAATTGTGTTACAAGCAGCAGTCGGAAAGAAAACATTATCTGTTGTATTGTTACAGGAATGGCCACGTGACAGTGACAATAAGATAGAAAAAACATTATGTCCTGTCACCTTCTGTAGTCATAAAATGACTCCAGTGGAACTGGACTACCACCCATGTTTACAATAATTATTGGCCATTTACTGAGGTATTAAGCAAACTGAGTACTTAACTGTATTTTCCAGCATTATAGTACAAACACCACACCAAGCAATAAAAGCTCTGGTATACAATTTTGAAATTAATAAAATCATAGATGTTATTAGCCAAGCAGTCTTTGCAAAATGGATGGCACTTTTTGCAATGAAAACTCTCACCATACAGACAGGGGACAAATATTATTTGTCAAATCACATGGGACATGAAGGAAGACAGCATAACTGCTTAGAAAAATAATGACACCCGATGTACAATTTTTGGCATCTGACTTTGACCATTTTTAAGCCATCTGTCTTTGTAGATGGAGCACGGTTTTGGAACAAAGGTAAATGCTGGACAGGATTTGCCTTGGTTCTAGAAAATCCCAAGTTGGGGTCTCCTGAACTAATCAAGTTACTAGCACACGTTAGCTCAGAGAGCTGAGTTAAAGGCAGTACTGTATGTGCTTAAATACCACAATCCTGTTAACATTTTTTCAGACAGTGCCTATCTAGTAAATTCTTTAAGACTAAGGTGAGAATTTTTAGACAGTGCAGGCAAACCACTGCGACATGCTGACATGTTAAACCAGCAGGGGCAATACAGTGTCTTAAAGGTAAAAGCACATCAGAAACCAACAAGTGAAACTTTTAGGTTAAATGCATAAGCTGACACATTAGCAAAACAGGCAGCACAGAGTGCAAAAGAATTTCCAGAGTATGTATATACTGATACAGAATATATATATATATATATATATATATATATATATTTAGATATTTATATCAGTAAATATACACTTCTGTTTGCTATAATATATGTAGAAAAATATAGCTTGTTAAATGCATGTACACTTCTATTTGCTAGAATATATGTAGGAAAATATAGTCAGACTGCTCTTAGCTGAAAGCATCCAATTGTGTATGTAATACAAAACATCTTTGTGTCTGGTACAACTTCAAGGAAATGCTAAGGATAACTCCTTAATTCCTATGACCCAGGTGCAAGAAATGAACAACTCCCTACCGGGTTGGAAACAGAAATAGAAACGTCTCCCTAGATTGTCACATAATTCACCTTGAAACAGAACATAAAGCAGCTTAACAGACTGCATTACATCAACATCAAAAGACTGCTTTCATAAAAAAGTATAAAAAGAACAGTGACTAAATAATGTTAGGTCTGATTTATTGTTAGATCTGTATACTGGTGATCATCTGGTGATCATCTGTGATCATCTGTGCTGTTTGAAAAGTTTACTCTGAAACATTAAAAGCTGTAACCTGTACGGTATTGTACATGCCGTCTGTTGCATAGACAAGTTGTTTTATGAGTAACTGTGCAAGAAGGCTAATATATAGTGCTGGAAAGGTTAATAGTCTGCAAAGGTTAGTGCATTAATCAGACATTGATTTTCTACAAAGCAGAAGCAGAGACATCAGCACATCTGCATTTAATTTTTCATGAGGTCCTGTGTGCTGGAAGGTAGGTAGTCTGCCTTTAGGAGTGTGTAAACTCACTTTGTTATATAATTCTCACAGCACTTTAGTCAGGGAATTTATATATTAGTTTTGATTATATAGTTACTGAGTACTTAATTTATTTACTGGTATATAAATGGGAGTTAACTGACAAAAGCAAAGCAGGGAGTTGGAATTTGTTCCCCAGCTATACATTCACTGAGTATCACAACAGGAGTCCTGACCGAAGATTCATGGAGTCGGATGGCCCATTTGGACACCATTGTGGATTTAGGCTGGAGAAACTTCAGGCAAAGATGCTGTTTACTGAAGATGAATTGAAGGCCTGGCAGGGCCTGCAGCTGAGACTTTTCAAACAACCTGTTGTGGGATGGCCTACATGGGAATGAGCCTGAATGAAGGAGTACATCTGTAGACTATAAACTTGATTCAAGGTGTGTAAATAATGCACATACTTTTCTGTAAACCTGTTTAGAAAAAAGGTGGCTATATTTTTGCTTCATTTTTAGTTTGGTTCTACAGACAAGTATTCTTGTACAAGTCTGTATCAGCAGATAATCCAGGCAGTTTGGCCAGTGACCAGCCAATATACTTTGACTATGCACCTGCTGTTGAGCATGTTGTTTACTTGTGCTATGATTTTTCCCTGCTGAACTGTAACTAGAGACATTTTGTTGATGTTCCTGGTGCTCTTGCTATCTGACAAGAGTTTTGTTTTCTGCTACATTTCTTTAAACCAACAACCATGGTGGATTTGCTATAAACCTTAGTTCAGTCTAAGCTAAATTATGAATAGAAGCTAGTATATCTGCAACAGCAACTATCAAGACTGACCAGTGCAATTGCTACTCCATAAATGTGTCTGTCATTATAAAACTAAGGATGATCTAGAGTCATATTTGGTTGTTTTTGAAAGAAATGTCATGCAAGAAAACTTTCCTGTCAGCTGACAGAGAAAGTACTAAAAACCTATGGATTGATTATACTGACTGAAAAACTTAGAAAAATTTCAGAGCCGGAATATTAATGCTAAAAAGTCAGCAAAATCTCAGATGCATCACTTAAAATATATCTTATAACTGCACATAAAACATAACAGCAACAGTAATCTGAAAATATTAGAAGTTCTAGAAGTGAGCAGATTTAAAATAACATCACCTAGTAGTACGAGACAATGGGTACTGCAGAGTGATCTGAAGAACTTTAACAAGTTAATAAATTTATCAGAGCAGTTAGGTAATGGCACATTGTTTAAAACTGAATTGTCTGCTTTAAATCTAAGGCTGCAATAAGAAATCTGCAGTCTTCTGCAAAACAAAGAAGCAAGTGATGGGTTAAATTGTTTCAGATGAAGTAGGAATCACTTACCAGATTCTGTTCTTTTAGTACTAAACTGAATGATAGTAGTAGAAATGTTAAATCTAATATGCATTCTACAAATGAAACTGTCGCTATGGAATACAAAAAAAAAAAAAAAAAAACTGCAGGTATAGTAATTGAGTCCGCATTATGTCAATGTGTTACAACCAAGCTAATAAAATACATTATATTTTTGGAAGGGAGAGAAGTTCAACCTCTGCTAGACTGTGTAACCATGATTACCCTTGTTAAAAGTCTCCTGGTATGTAAGCATAAGATTAATAGCAAACAAAAGGTGATGGTAATATGGAGTCTTTGTTATAGAAAGTAATGTTCCCTCACACTTGCAAGACATTCAAATGGTTCCTGGGAAACGTTTTTCATCCTGTAGCTGCATCCCCTGACTTGATTCACAATAATGTACTAGAATAAGATTTCCCCATCTTAAGGCATTGTGGAAAATGTATGAGAGTACATCCCTAGATAAAGAGTGTTAGGATGATACACATACATATTAAGGAAAATGTAAGGCAACAGCTCAATATGCCCATTCAGAATAAAGAAGGAGAAGGCAATTAATGTAGATGTTATAAAGGAGAGAGGAATCTGGTTGCACTTAGACTGTAAAAATGATCCTGTGTGTTAGCAGACAAATGTACTATCAATGGAACAACAGAAACCTGATGTTGCATGAGATGTCAGTACAAGAACTGACAGTAAACTGATGTAAAAATAGTATAAGGCACATGTCTCCACTGACTATGAAAACAGAGAGGGGAAAAATAGAAGAATGGCAGTTAAGTGAGTATCCTCAGACAAAAAAAAAATAGTAAGTAATAAAAGTGAGACAAGTAGGAAATGCAGCATTTTGAACCTGTTTCTGTTGAAGAAGAACAAAAAGCTAGCGAAAAAGGAAATGCTCTAGAGATGTATTCAGATACTGGAAAAGTAAAAGTGGAAGGAATATTTTGTGAAGTATCCCTTCATGGGGGAAGACATACAACAATCATGTAGAATTAGTGTTTTGCAGAGAGGAATATATACTTTTTATTTCAAAAGAAAGTAATCTTAGTGGCTATATGGGTAAGGCATATAAACATTAAAAAGCACAATGGGAAGATGATACTTTATGTAGAGAAAGAAACAATATAATCAAAGATGTAGGGGATGATACCAAACAAAGATGTTACAATTACTTCCTACCCCTATTTTAAGTTAAAAAAATTTCTCTTATATAGTTTAAGTAAAGACAAAAAGACAAAGAGGAACTTTTGTACCACTTGTTAGTGCTAAAACCATTTAGGACACTAGTACTGAAGTTAACTTGAGGGTGGGCAAAATAAGACAAGAGTGTTAACCAGATTTTATTGGAAAATCAGAAAATGTTATTTTCGCAAGTCTACAGATATAAATTTAATTTCCTAGCATTCCTTTTCTAAACAACTTATCTTGGGGAGGACCATGTGTCAGTAGCAAGCTGTATAGAACCAACCAGACCTCTACACTTCCCTAACTCCTGCAGCAGTCTCTAAGCACAGATAGAAATCTCTCCAGTCTTTCTTGAGTATGCCTCAAAGCCTCCACACATGGAGCTCAGAGTTGGCACAGAGGATTAAGGCTGTGAACTGTAGTTCCTATAGTACAGGTTTTAATTCTCTTAGCCCTCCTTTACTTACTGTGTGACTTTCAGCAAGTGACTTAATCAGATAGTACTTGGTGGCAACTGGGAATTTGGGCTAGGCTCCTCAATAGTTTCTTGGACTGCAAACCTAGTAATTATCTGTGAAACAATCTGCTGTACTGGGAATACCTCCTGTGGGGGGTAACATCACTAGGTATTTAAACTACCTCAACTGTCTCCTCTTAATCCTGAGGAGCAGTGTCAGTGCTCCATTTCAACACCGTCGCTCTTTTACAGAGAATGATCCAGCAATATCACATAACCCTACCCACACTGCTATTAATTCCCCAAACTCCTCTCTGATCACATGCTGGATCTCTGATCCCCTGTAGGCTTGGTCATCTGAAAGGGTACTTTTAACTGTAGAATCTTATTTGATATATTTTCTTCTCTTATCAATGTATAACTGACATTGTCTTTTACCTATGTTCTATATCTTCTTTTACCTGGAGTGCTTTATTAATTTCTTGTTATATTACTATGCTCAGCATACATGATGAAACCTGTTTTGTGTATTATGCTGGATGTACTGTAACTGACATTGTCTTTTACCTATATTCTATATCTTCTTTTACCTGGAGTGTTTTATTAATTTCTTGTTATATTACTATGCTTAGCATACATGATGAAACCTGTTTTGTGTAATATGCTGGATGTACTGTAACTGACATTGTCTTTTACCTATATTCTATATCTTCTTTTACCTGGAGTGTTTTATTAATTTCTTGTTATATTACTATGCTTAGCATACATGATGAAACCTGTTTTGTGTAATATGCTGGATGTACTGTAACTGACATTGTCTTTTACCTATGTTCTATATCTTCTTTTACCTGGAGTGCTTTATTAATTTCTTGTTATATTACTATGCTCAGCATACATGATGAAACCTGTTTTGTGTATTATGCTGGATGTACTGTAACTGACATTGTCTTTTACCTATGTTCTATATCTTCTTTTACCTGGAGTGCTTTATTAATTTCTTGTTATATTACTATGCTCAGCATACATGATGAAACCTGTTTTGTGTATTATGCTGGATGTACTGTAACTGACATTGTCTTTACCTATGTTCTATATCTTCTTTTACCTGGAGTGCTTTATTAATTTCTTGTTATATTACTATGCTTAGCATACATGATGAAACCTGTTTTGTGTAATATGCTGGATGTACTGTAACTGACATTGTCTTTTACCTATGTTCTATATCTTCTTTTACCTGGAGTGCTTTATTAATTTCTTGTTATATTACTATGCTTAGCATACATGATGAAACCTGTTTTGTGTATTATGCTGGATGTACTGTAACTGACATTGTCTTTTACCTATATTCTATATCTTCTTTTACCTGGAGTGTTTTATTAATTTCTTGTTATATTACTATGCTCAGCATACATGATGTAACCTGTTTTGTGTATTATGCTGGATGTACTGTATTTGTATAACTTGATGCCGGAGCTTTTCTCCTCGGGCCTCCGCTGAAAATGGACCTGGTCCAGTCGGAATTTCCTGGTTAACAAATGTGAAATAAATAAATAAAACCTTACAAAGGAACCTTCTTTCTACTGCTTGAATCTGTGATCTCATCTTTTCAGTCATTATCCAAAGCTCATGACTACATGTAAAGATGGGTACATAGACTGACAAGTCATCTGATTTTTTTCCCCCGATTCATCATCACAATCCTGAATAATACTGCTTTGTGTGGTGAGTGTGAGTGTGTATGTGTGAGTGTGTGTGTGTGTGTGTGTGTGTGTGTGTGTGTGTGTGTGTGTGTGTGTGTATGCATACACACACACACACACACACACACATATATATATATATATATATATATATATATATATATATATATATATATATATATATACATGCATATATATGGGTCTACTTCTAAATTTTAGACTTTCAAAATGTCAACTTTCTCATGGTCGAGACCATAAGATCGATGTTTTGAAAGTATGAACTGTATAAATGGAGATTGCCGTACAGAGCAGAACAGTATATTTACTATTTTCCTCACAGTAGTATGATCTCAGAGTTGGTATATTTAATTAGCAGGGGGTGTGAGTGGTGTATGGGTGCTTGTCCCATGCAGAAATGTAAAACAATAAATAAATAAATAGATTTTTTTTGTTTTTATTTTTTTTTTTATTTCAATTTTGAACTTTCAAAACATCCATCTTATGATCTCGACCATAAAAAAGATGATGTTTTGAAAGTTCGATATTTAGAAGTAGACCCATATATATACAGCCAGTAAATCTGCCACCTTAGTACAATTATGCTGACAATGCCACCATAATCTGCTCAACCTTGACCCTTCTATTACTTCAGCAAGTAACTCAGGACTCCTGCACTTTCATAGAATCATGGCTAAATGCTCATCACCTAATCCTAAATGCCAAAAAAAAACTAAATTAATGCTTCTCACACCCATATCTTTTTCAACAACCTGTACACCCTTTAATATTACTTCAACAAACATCATCACCACCATAGAAATGGTAACAAATATCAAACAACTAAGAGTCATAAGAAAATTTGACCTACATATTACCCAGGCTATCAAGAAAACTCACCAGAAACTGGGCTTCATCTACCAAAACAAACCCTACCTCACAGACTCATCAAGAAAATCCTTAGCATTATCCTACCTTTTCCCATCCCTTCTCTATACATCACCCATACTAACCAACATTCAAGCCACCCTACTAAATAAATTAGAAGCATGCTTTAACAAAATAGCCAAGTTTGCAGCTAATGCATCCTGACATGCATACCACTGCTTAACACTAAAGAAGCTCAACTGCTTAGAACTACCTAATGAGTTGTGAAAGTTTAGTTTAGAAGTGTACCGCAAGCTGGTCAGCTACATATTTATCACTGTACAGTACAGGCCCTATAATGGGGTCTTCCCTACTTGCCTAGTAACATATATGAATAAGGTCTTCTTGCTATTCAGTTTTAAAATAAATCATATTTACTCCCTTGAAAAAGTAAGCTGTGATTCAAATAGCTCACTGTTATATCCTACAAGCATTTCTGTAAAGGGGGCTTTCCCTATGCTCCATGGGGGGATTATGTCCTTCACACACACACACACACACACACACACACATATATATATATATATATATATATATATATATATATATATAGTACTTGCGTATTATCGCAACCAGATTTTTGCGATAATACCGCTTTCTTTCTCATGGGTAATATGGTAATTTAAACCAAAAATGTATGCAGAATCACACAAGGAATGTTATCTTTAAAACAAAACTCTTTGTTTAGGTAGGAATAACAGTGTAATATTTGAAAAATAAGTATTTCTTTGAACGTATGCTGTTCCCAAAATCAAGTTACTCATACCACATTTCGAAGTCCTGTTTTGTGTTAGGCACATTCCAAACAGTAAACCAGCGACTGAGCAATCCACAAGTATGCTGCCGTAAAACATCCACTAAACAGTCCAACAGTAAGTAGTATCCACAAGGATAACACCATCTGAATACAAAAAATAAACCATTATTGGCAACGACTCCAAAAAATTATCAGACTACCGCTTAACAGAACAGCCTCCATTGTACAAGTACTTTTATAAAGTGTGCATATGCATATTCTCCTTAACTTCAGTTCTATTCAACAGTTTGTAAACAATAAATCCAACAATTTACCAAAGAAAAAAGATTTGTAGGTCTCTGTGCCTTATTCTCTGAAGAAAGTATTGTACAACTTATAAGTAATCCATGTTGCAGGACAGCAGATGTTCAACCATTTTCCCAGGTGTCTGACTTTCATTTCCTGCGGCACAACATCAGTGTAACCAACTTTACAGTACCCAGTCCAAGATTCACATCTCCACATTGATTTACCTTATCAAATTTAAGGACAAACTAAGTCATACCCACTGAAAACATCAAATTCCACCTTAACATAATTCCCACTATCTGTTTTTAGGCAAACAAACGTATTACCGCAACAGCGAAAATCTGGTTGCGATAATACGCAAGTATATATATATATATATATATATATATATATATACACACACACACACACACAATTAATATTGATATTGCTTTATCTCAAAACAGTGGGAGGTACTGAAATCTTAAATTAGAATACATATTCTTCTCATTTGCCCTGAAGTGCCACAGTCTGGAAGATCACATTTATTATCCTTAGAATTTCAGCAGGTACCCGTTATGTTTATATGTGGATCTATAACTGCTAATTTTAGTTCCTGAAAAATGTCACTCATGCTGTCCATATTTGTAAGAGAAGGGCACTTCCTGTAAACCTTATATTTATGTCTTTTTACTTAGAATTCTGTAGAGTTTTTCAATTCTGCCATGATGTTTTATTATGTTTTCTTTGGTGTTTAGTTATACAGTATAACAACCACACCCCGTAGAGTCCATAGCACTATAAGTCAACATGTTGGCATTCATGCGATACAATTAGGGTAGGAATGCCAAAGAAAATGGCAACGTGATGATATCCAGTGGATCAAGGGCTTTAATATTATAGACCATAACTTGAATAGCCAATAGGGTCATTTCTAGTGTATTTCATCTTCTGCTAGGAAACTTAATTGTATCATATTACTAAAAGAAATTAAATCTACAACCTTCATTTCTTACATGAAAAGGGCAAATCTATTTTTAGCCATGTTATATTAGGTAATTAAGGTCACATGAAAGGATGATGTAAACGTAGACGACAGTCCCAAACAGGGTAAGCAAGAAATGTGTCCATTATCCAAAATTTATACTTGGGGTTCTGTAACATGATATCAGTTTTGTGTTTGTTGTAATAATGAATGTTTAAAAATTATTCAGTTAAAAGAGTTCAACAGTGAGTATACCAAAACTCTGAAAAAATATGTACTATTTTTATCCTGACTGTATTATTATGAGATTATTATGAGATGTTACTAAGATATCACCACCTGTACTAATTGTATGGCCAGATGTAGGCAGAGGATTTAGGCAGCTATCTATGGTGTCAGTCAGCTGGGGACACTTTTCTATTTTATTTCTATCACCTTCTTCTGTGAGGCTAAAGTGGCACCTCTGTTTGAAGTAGCTGCAGCAGCAACAGCAGCATCCTACAAGGAAAGCTCTACACACATCTTAATTTCTGGGCTTTTTGTTTGGTCCCACCCATGATATAGACAACAAATCACAGAGCCTCAATGGCTCTGTGACACTCTGTTTTGTTCTTTAGACAGTGGTGGTGGGACCAAGCAGAAATTCTGGAAATTTTGAATGGTGGAGGGTAATGGAATACCCCAACATTACCCCATATTTTTGGTTTGGTCCTTATAAAATGTTTAGTTTTCTGGCATGTCACTGAGAGTTGTGGCCACTAAACAGTAACAGACATTTGAGATTCAGGCATCATGTCCTTCTGTAATTACATGATAATGCAACATCTGCCATTCTAACAACTTTCTAAGTATATAAGAAAAATACTGACAATCTCTTCCTGATTTTTGGATTTTATGAGTTGGTCATCTAAGATGTACAGAGACAAAATAGTTATAATTATTTGTGAAGGAAAAGTATGTTGTTTTGTCATTATTCTGGATTAGCAAGACTAATGCGATTGATGTGAGGCAATTTGGAATACTTTAATGTGTGGCTTCTTTTGTGTTGTGGTGCAAAGTTGAATTTCATCACATCGCCATACATTTTTCACACAATCAGACATCAGAAATGTACACACAAGCAGCTATAACTGCTGAGTGGAGATGGTGGGTAGCTGTAAATGAAGGTAAATGGCAGTCATTAATATAACTTTGAAGGACTAGTGTGTGCTTGTGTGAAGAAATATAGAATATTTATTGTGATTACTGTGTAGTTGTGCAAAACATATATGAAATAAATCATCATAATCATCATCATTACCACAGTCAGACATCTGAGGTCTACACAGAAAAGTGGTTGAAATTAATGTGTGTGGAGGCTATCTTTGGATAAGAAGTGAATTACCCGGCTGTTGTCTGATTGCTGTTAAACAATTTGTTAGTCTGACATGGTAGAATTAGTGTCACATAATGTTATTTACATGTGCTGAAGTCAGTATAAAACTAGTGTTGCCATAGTTTATGCTTGTGTTCATGGGTGTGGTAGCAGTATGTTTAAAAGTAACAAGTTGGCCATAATTTCTTTCACTTTTCATCACAATTTTCAGCAGAGCACATGATAAGTGGCTATCTTTGGTGGTCTGGAAGGAGCAGGATATGAATGACAGCATCTGCTCATTTGGACAGGGGTACAGTGACTAGTGTTGCCATTTCACAGTGCTTGGCTCTAGTTGAGATATTCATTGTGTTTTTTCTATGTGGACACGGTATGTCTCCATTTCCATGGGGGTTTATCCATGTGCACCAGTTTATTCCAAAATCCCAAAGAAAAGTTGAATTGTATTCCTCTAGTTTGTTTGAAGGTAAGCATGCAATGTGTGTGTGTGCATGTGCATGCATTTCAAGGCAGTGTGTGTGTGTGTGTGTGTGTGTGTGTGTGTGTGTGTGTGTGTGTGTGTGTGTGTGTGTGTGTGTGTGTGTGTCTATGTTTGTATAAAAAATATCAGCTATTTTTTTATACTCGTTGTATGTGTACAATATTGCCAGGCACATATATAACTATTCTGGGTTGCTGGGAAAAAAAGACCAATAAAGTTGTCATTGTTAAAAATATGTCATAAAGTGCATCACAAAAAATCCAGACTCTTGGAATATGTGAAAGCATACGTCTCAACTGTCCAGATTTTTGCAGAATGCCCAGATTTTTCCCCTCATATTTTTGGTCTATTCCTCATAAATTATGTTTTCTCAATTTTAGCAGCAAATCAGTGAGGACCGGATTCATTAAATAATGACAGGTATTTGAGTTTCAAACTTTGTATCCTTCATAAATGCATGGTAACACGAGACCTTTTACTCTAGCAAGTTTATATGTTTATAAGAGCAATACTTAAAATTTGTCCCTATTTTTGTGGCTTTGTACTCACATTATTTTTGACTTTTTCCAGATTTTTTGTGCTAAGAAGTTGAGAACTATGTCAGGGAGACTGGTGGTCCCCACACTCCAAGCTACGTAAGTGGATTTTGACAAAATCTTAGTGGTGACCTCTACCTTGAGTCCAGCTAATTCTAACACCAGCCCTGGTCAAAGGTGTGCACAGTAAACCATCACTGCTCATGTGGGGAGCAATAGACATTATGGTCATTATTTTCTTAATCTTCTTCACAATCAAACCACAGAGGTGTGTACAGAAGGTTAAGATAACTTGCACGGGGTAGGGAAGATCATGGTCACTATGTCATTGTGGTTGGGGACAGTGTGATCATTATTTATTTAACTTTCCTAATAAAATCACAGAGGTGCACAGAGATGGAAACTATGTTTGGTCTAGAGGCTGTGTACTGTATTGCTGCTACTAGACAGTACACTGTCTATAGCTAGTCCAGAGGCCATGTACTGTCTAGTCAAAATAAGTTGAAATACATTACTGTGGTTATTGATTTATTTATTAAGTTCAATGGTTGTTGGCCATTTTAAGCGTAGTCAATTTCCCTTTCAAAAGTGAGATTCAAACTCTGTACCCTGTATATCTTTGGCAAATACTGTAATCATTATGTCAGTCCCCCCATCAATTAATTACTAATTACTTTTCTCACAATCAAACATAAGATATACAAGCTGCACAAGGATAACATCAGCCATTAGAAGTAAATAAGTCTGAACATTTTTGCCTTTTCTTTCATCTCAGTCTTATACCAGAAGGATATGCAGAAGGTGAGTATATTTTGTAGGCAGTAGAGAAGCAGGCACTATTTCCAGATATGAGTTATGTATCCTCACAAGCATTTGTCTTCTCTGCTTATTATGAGCTACTATTTTGTCAGCTTTGAATATAAAACCTTGTACACAACCTATTTCTTCCTTGAAAGAAAAAAAAGACTGACTTTCTTTCCTTACTCATGATATTTTCCCAACCATCATGGGATTAGAAGCTTAAGAAATGGATGTAAAATACATCTTAGAGCATATATTATAGCTTCTGGGAGCCCAGTAGCCCCTAGGCTATTTCTTACACAGTTGTTACAATGTGGTCTTGGCCAGTTAGGGTGTGTTAAAAAAATGAAAGAAAAAGTAAAGTTGAAGAGTAAGACTGAATTTGTTTCCTTAGTAATGATTATTGCTGAAGTCACCACTGGATGTAAAATATTTACATGCACCTCACAGCATCAGTACCCTATGACTTTCCTCCACAGTTACTGCTGTGCCTTCTTGGCCAGTTAAATTGTGTTAAAACAATGCAGGCAAAAGTTGAAAAGTAAGTGAAATCTGGATGTTGTGGAGCTGACAGGATGGAGGAAAATGGGGGGGGGGCATCAGAGGATGTATGTGCAGGGGAGTGAGGAGTGCCACAGACCCCTTTGCTTAGACACCATTTCGTCTTTCTGATGAAGTTCTAGTCATTAAAGAGATTGAAAGTGCTAATTCATTGTGGCTTTGAGTGTTTTTCACCGGAGAACGTTGTTTGGTGTTTTTAACCATTTCACATATGGCTAGACCTGCCTAGTTGTTTTATTAAAGAAGAGTTCTTGCATGTTTAAATTAGAAGTATGCCAAGTGTCATTAACTCCCAAACTACAGTCAATAGGTTTGGCCAGCTTCTTAAATTCTTTTACTTTGGAATGCAAGCTACAGGCATTTGTAAAATATTTTTTTAAGCTGTTAGTAAACATGAAGTCAGATGAATATGGTAGTACCTTTTCAATGAAAAGTAGTTCAAATGATGAATAATTTGAGAAATATTTCCTCCCTGTAACTTGAATAAAGTCTGTCTAGATTAAAATTGGAAATCTCATTAGCCAAGTTTTCCCATGTGGTAATACCTTCATTTATACAGTAATTTCTTAGCTACTTATTACATAATTTTGTCATGGTAACCTTATAATCATTAAGCCAGAAGCAGGCAGACCTTCACTACATACAGTGTAAGTACTGTAGTTACCACAGTTTTCAAGAAATGCTAAGCATGTCTTCATCTGGTTTACGAAGGTCTTTACAATAAATTCAGTAACAACAATAGCAGGGAATGACATTTTGCTACCTCAGGTTATCAGTGAAGAGTCCCTGTAAACTCCCAGTGGACAACAACAACAACTAACAATATAAATTTACTAACACGTCTTTTTCATGTTCTTATTCACAGGACCAGACATGAGCTGATCAGTTGCTACTGCTCACATACCAACTAGTTATTTGGGAATGCCCTCTTGGAACATGTTGCTGGGAGTTTATGCTGGCAGTCATCTGCAAACATGGTCAGCCAAAAACCCTAAATATTAGCTTTGACCTCTGAGAAGTAAATGCCAGGAATGAGTTGCCCAAGGACTGAACAGTGGAGTACACTGCTAGAAAGAGGCCTTTTGAAGCAGGTAGAGCCACGTTCCCCTATTTTCTTTGTTTTCTTTGCGAGCCAAAATGCCATCCAGTGAGTTACACAAGGACATGTGTAAAAATGACAAAAATTTATGTCAGTGCCATCATGTTTCCATAAGTAAGTCAACATATTTTTTCACAGTTCAAGTCAATTGCAGAACTAGAAATGTTTTTTTTTTTTTTTGAGGTAGGAGATTTGTTTGCTTTCCAAAGTATCAATGCCTTGATGAACAGTCAAAATAAAAGTGATAAGGAAAATATGTGTTTTTGTCCAAATTATTTGCTTTATTATTTTGTTTGTTTATTTGTTAACCAAAGGCCACATTACTCTTTTCAGCCATGACCCAGGCTCACAGTAGAGTAATACCAGGAAAATGCATAAAGTTGTTGTTGTTGTGTCTTTCGGCTTTTCCCAGATAGGGGTCGCCACAGCTGAACTCCGGTCCGCTATTGATTGGCAGTAGATTCTTATGTGCCGATTTGCCAGCCCTGACGCACAACCTTCAACGAAGGTACACCCATTCATGCATGTCTCCACACAGAAGACGCTGTAGCTGAGAATCGAACAGGACAACGTCTTACTGTGAGGCGACAATGCTACCGCAGCACCACCACCGCAGTCACATGCATAAAGTTAAAAAAAAATGCAGGCATTACACACATGAGAAAATACAGAGACAGTGACATTAAATGCAATAATGTTCATGTACAACTAGCCACACCATATAAGGCATTGTAATTTCATGGTTAATAACATAAAATAATGTCAGCTTTGGACATGTAACTGTTCAATGTCTCTAAAGCAATTACATTTATTATCTGAGAAAAGAGAATATTTGATCTTTATTTGGAAGCTTTGCAATTTTATGCTTATGCTGTGATGTAACGTTTCAATGAAAACTAGATTTTTTTATTACAGATCACTTGGTAAAGTTCATAAATCATTTACAGAGTACTGAAGTTGCTCCTGATGCTACGCCATGGGCTCTGAAGTGGTATTCCTAATACAACATCTCCAAACTTTTCATAATACTTTTATGTTTAAGGGTGTTTTTACAGAAATAATAACAGAACTTCTATACAGACTGCTCAGTTCATTTGATCATTAAAGGTGAATTAATCATAATGATGATATAAACAAATGCAACTTAAAGCAATTACATTTTAGAAATCACAGGAAGGGTTTGAGACTTCTGAATTAGTTATAATCAAGAAGGGAATACAATGGGTCACCCCTTGCAGAAAAGATGAAGCAAAGGACAATACATAATATGTATTTTCAGAAAGTTCATTTTAGTTAGTTCTGTTTGTCTTTACTCTTAGTTTGCATTTGACAACCCAGATTTCAGCACTGTCACCCTTTCAGTCTTCATTCAGAAAATCACATTCATATGTTGTACTATATTAGCCAAGTCGTCAGGTGTTTAGATAAGGATTTAACATTTATCTCTGTTTTATGCAATGGTATGTTTCCAATATGCTATTTATCTGATAGATGAAGAAGTCATTGTTTCTCTATTATATATCAGCCTTATTTTATGAGTTTTAATTGTTAGAAAGGCTGAGGTAATCCACAGCAAACTGCTCAAAGAATTGACTGTCAAAATAAAATCTGTTATTCCTAGATGAAACCAAAAATGACTGGTAATTTAGAATTATACATTAAATGTTGGTAAAAGTTCATCAGAGCATGTCAAAGGAAAAAACTTCAAAGACCAATACACGTAAGGTTCAGTTAAGGCACTTTAATTTACTTGCAGCAAGGAGACAAAAGCATGCAAATACAAGGATTTGTCTAACTACTAACAGGAAGTATGTTCATTCTTATACTGTTTTACAAGACATGGCCTTCTAAGCTGACGTAATCAAACACAACTTTCAGTATTGTTCTATAGCAGATGTTACTCAGATTTTCTGCTGACATGACTAAATTTGTGAGAAACTTTTCAGAAAAACAACCTGGCCTTGGTGACTATTAATCCGTTTACAAGCGTCTATTGTGCAGTGTTACATTTCAAGGTACTTTTCTAATACAGATACAAGCAAATGCTGATTGCAGTTCATATTTTCAAGCAGGCTTTGTACTAATTATCTGTAACTTCTACAGCTGTGTATTTTCTCATGGTACAGCGGAATTTCTTATCTAAGTTTCATACAAGTAGTATTGTTCTATTCATTATTTTCTTAACGCAAGCAGAAATCACCTGCTTCTCAGTAAATTTCCAAGGCACAATCAAGATTTTAGCTAACAATACAAGGTCAGAAAGCAACTGCAGTTTGTACAGATTTATGCAGTATGAAATAGAATAAATGTGTTAACTCTTTTTCAAGCTTCTAAATGCACTAAGCATATTGCTAATATACACATTAATACATATTTTTCTAACATTTACCCCCTATTAATACTTTTATTCTACTTTCAAAATAAGCATAAACAGTTTGTTTTCTTCTCCTAACCTCTTCCACTCATGATTTGCAGTTAAGAGAGTCATTCAGTTTAGACATATGAAAGCATTTTTAGTCTTTTAACAGTTCTTCAAACTCAGTACTTTGATATAAGGTTTCAGAAACTGACATGTCTATAAAGTCTTTGATAAGTCTTTTCATGTAGGGGATACCACAACAAACACATACTCCCAGTAGGAGCATACCTACACAAATGGCAATCAGGATGTTCATTAGGATGGTACCCCACCCCCAAACCATTTCTGGAAAAAGTCCATCAGTGGGTTTGGGCATGGTTTGGTCATGGCCAACACTTGCTGAATTACCTCAAGATGATTGTCTAGCTCATGTTTATGGTCAGGAATATACGAACAGCATTCTTCTTGGATTAAAGCGCACGTACCACCTCTCGCCGCTAGGGTGAAGTTGAGAGCCATGCGGTTTTGGAGCACTTCAGTTCTCATAGCATTCAGTTCATCAGTCACCAATTCGAGAGCAGAAAAAGTTGCATTGCTCATTACTTTGAGAAGTTTTGACAGTTTTCTCAGCTCCCAGATCGATTTCACTGCTCCATATGCTGGTAATATGCCTGCCCACGATATAACGTTATCACTCAAGTCCATGTGTGTCAGTCCTTTGCCTAAAGAGTGATGGTCTTTCCAACGCGCATCGATTTGTCCCACTGGATTTACAGGTTTCTTGATGACTTCTCGGACATTTCAAATTTTCCCATGAGGAAAACTGCAGTGTGTCGTATGGCCGGAACCAGGTAACCCAAAAAACAACTGCCGGACCAATTCTCAGGTAACCATTTGTATGCCTTTCTACCACATACAAAATAACAATCCTCTACTTTAGTAGTAACCTTGCTATGAATATACACTCGTCCTGCATGAAACATTTTTCTATCAATTATAGACAGCTGTTTATAAAGAACAGAATTATGTTTTACTTCATCAAGTGTTTTGTGCAAATATCCAAGAAATGAATCATAGTTTGTATTACAATAAAGATCTACTTTGTTACCTTTAGTGTAACATCTATAAGGAACAGTCACATTGCAATTGCTCCAACCCACTTAGAACAGTACCATTTTTATAAAAACACACAGTTCCCTTTTGTGGAACAGACAAGTGCAATGCTATTTTATCTTGTGCTGTAATGGTTGCGGTATCATAAATCAAGTTCTCCCAGGTCTCATTGACCCCTAGGGGGACTGTAGTCATTAATAACCCCCCATATGCTGTCGGCAAAGCTGTGCAAATCCAGCAATTCGAAACATTGAAAGTCCCAGCATACACATATTTAATTGCCTGGTAAGTGTTAAAGTTTGGATGCCAGTTTATGAGTAGCACTTCACGTTTATTCAGTTCAGTCTGTGTGGCTGGGAAAAGGAAAGGTCACAACAAAAAGATTATTGTCACTAGTACAGTTAACAGGATGATTATGCAATACTTCTGAGGAAAGGGTTGTTCTGCATTCCTGTTTCTTCTGGACTCTATCATTTTTGCTCTTGGCATGTAACAAGATTTTTGTCCAGTTCAAAGTTTTTAACTAACTTACAGTGCGTCAGGTGGATCCAAGAGACACGCTCAGTGATTTTGACTGCAGTGGGCATTGACAAAAGCACTTGATATGGACCTTCCCACTTCGGAGACGTCCAGTTCTTCTTCTTAACTACCTTCAGCCAGATCCAAGTTCCGGGGGACACTGCCACTTCTGACGGTTTGGTTCGTTCTTTATCTGAAACATAATTTAACTGTAACAAATGTTTAGAATTTAACAAATTATGCATATACTCTGCTAATGTACTGTCAGCTTCCTGGTCTGCGGGCATGAGAGATTTCCACTGAGGTATATAATAAGCCCTTCCAAAGAGCTTTTCGAAAGGAGTCAATCCTTTTGCATTTGGAACAGTTCTCATGCTCAACAGTGCCAGGGGCAGACAGTACACCCAGTTTCTCTGCGTTTCTGCTACTAAATTTCTTAGCTTGCTCTTTAAAATCCCATTATGCCTCTCTACTAGCCCTGCTGATTGAGGGCGATACGCACAATGATTTTTTTTAAAGAAATTCTGAAATATCTACTTAGCTGTTGTATAGTCTGGTTCACGAAGTGCGTGTCATTGTCACTGTAGATCCTTTCCGGAATGCCGAATCTAGGGATGATTTCTTTGACAAGGACTTTGGCCACCATTGTAGCATCTGGATTTTTAGTCGGAAAGGCTTCCACCGATCTGGAAAACATATCTACAATGACAAGACAATACTTCTTATTTTCACATTTATTCAACTCTATGAAATCCATACAGATAGTATGAAATGGGTATGGTGGTATAGGGAAACTCCCTTGCTTGGGCTTTAACGCCCCTTGTGCATGATGTTTATTACAAACGTGGCATACCACGCAGAATTTTTTAGAGTAATTTGAGAAGCCATATGTCGTGAACACTCGGTTCACCAGCTGTACCATCCCCCCTGTTGAGACATGGCTCTGCCCATGGCTCAACAAAGCTGCATATCTAAAAAAAATAGATGGCAATATCGGTTTCCTTTCTTTAGAGATGTACAGCCCCTTTTAAAGAATTGCTCCTCGTTTACCCATCTTTGTTTTTCAACTTTCATAGTAAGTGTCTTACAGGAAAGATGCCTAGCAGGGGAAAGATATGCTGCCTTTTCTTGCAGTAAAATAATCGCGACTGCATGAGGCACTCTCAATGTGAAAGGGTGGTGCAACACTACTGAGGCCAAAGCCTGTACTGCCATTGCAGCTGCAACTACTGCTTGTACACAGTGAGGTAAAGACCGTGCCACTGGGTCCAGTTGTGATGAATAATAAGCAATAGGGCGTTGTTTGTCCCCATGCTGCTGTGTTAATACTGATGTCATATAACCTTGCTTACAGTCTACAGTTTGGAAAAAAACGTTTATGATAGTTTGGTAATCCCAGAACTAATGAGGACACTATTAACTGTTTCAGTTTGCAGAAAGCAGATTCTGCTTCTGGTGTCCATTGTAACAAGTCCTGTGCTGCCAAAGGCTTTTTATAAATCAGGTTAGTCAACGGTGCAGATTCCAAAGCATAGTTTGGAATCCAACTCCGACAAAAATTAGTCGTACCCAGGAAGGACATCATTTCCTTCTTGGTAGTGGGTTTTGGTGCTTGCAAAATCGCTATTTTTCTGTCCTCATCTAATGTCCTACCCTCCTTGGATATTATGTATCCTAGGTATTTAACTTGTTTTTTCCAAAGCTGCAGTTTATTTTTGTTTACTTTATGTCCTTCAGTGGCTAAAAATTGTAATAGCGCTATGGTATCTTCTTTACAATCTTGCTGGGTGGGGGACGCCAGCAGGATATCATCAACATAAAGCAAAATCTGACTACCTCTCGGCGGGGTAAACCCCGCCAAGTTGCTTGCCATTTCTTGTGAGAATATTGTTGGACTTTCACAATACCCCTGTGGTAGTCACATATATGTATACCTTTTCCCCTGAAATGTGAATGCAAACCAATGCTGACTGTCAGGGTGTATCGGTATCGAAAAGAATGCATTGCTGATATCTACCACAAAAAATATTTCTGTTGAGGTTTTAAATCATTCAACAGGGTGTGTGGGTCTGGCACCGTAGGTGCCCTTGGTATTACTGCGTCATTTACAGCTTGTAAATCTTGGACCATACGCCACTCTCCATTCTCTTTCTTAACAGGAAATAAGGGTGTGTTACATGGTGAATCAGGAGATTCCACCAGCACCCCTTCCTTAAGTAAAGCTGCTATAATAGGTTTGATTCCTACCTCTGCATCATTTCTTAAGGGATATTGTCTCTTTTGTGGTCTAAATGCTGCTTTGGCGTAATAGTAACTGGTCCCGCTGTACAAATAAGTCCTACATCTGATTTTCCTGTTGACCAAAGAATTTCTGGTATATTCTGTAAGGCATTCTCTTCCTCCTTCAATAGGAGTGCTAATCAGCTGTCCTTGCTAGACTGCAAGTGTACAGCTGGGTGGGTCTGAGTTATCCAATTCAGCTTCTGCACTTGTATTCCTTGATCTGACAGTTCTAACTCTGTCTGTTTTTCCCATCTCGTGACTTTTTCTCCTAAGTCTACCCATTTTACATTCTTGTCCTTAGTTAAGCTAACATGTGGTAATCGATTAGATTTATAGAGTGCAAAGAACTCCTGGGGCAATGAACAGCTGTCTTTACTGTTCCCTTCTGTGTCCCAGTACAGATTACGTAATATTAATCTGTTTGCACGATTTCTAAACAATTCTTGCTCATATTCCTTATCAGGTCCTGGTGTGTTACAATAATACAGAGTACAGTGCAACAAATGCTGTTTATCAGTGTCAAGGGAGGGGAACTTGCTGATGGCTACATTCATCAACTCTTCGGTCACCGCCCCTGGACCAGTCGTAACCAAGTGCTGGCTGTACCAATAAAACATTTCACCCTCCGATTGCACTGCAAAGGTATCAATTTGTCAGTGTGCTTCCATACCCTGCATAGTTGGAACTACTGCTAAACCAAATAGCTGCATAAGGTCTCTGCCAAAGAGGTTTACTGGGCATTTTGCAGATACAACAATTTTGCTTTTCTGGGTAAATCCTGAAACAGGATCAGTTATCACAATATCATGGGAGAGGGGCTCCCGATACAGCTGTCCATTAGCTGCTTTCACTAATATGTAATCAGGTGACTCTGAATTTTCTGGCAGTTTGGAGGGATGTACCATGGTCCGTGATGCCCCTGAGTCACACAAGAATCTGACTTCCCTCCCTTCTACCAGGAGTGTAACTTCTGGTTTCTTGTCTGCTAAATAGAGCTCTAAGCTCAATAAAGCCAAATCCAATATTTCATTTTCTTCACTATCCGTGACTTCTTGCACTTCCTCTATTTCCTCTGTCACATTCTCTACTCCCTCTATCACATACTCATTTGTCCTTTCTCCACTATCCCCTTCTAGTGATTCCTGACTACCATATAGTCAGTCCTCACCCTCCTTATCTTCCGTGATTGTCTTCTTGTTTTTCTTGCAATCCCTTGCCAAGTGTCCTTTCTTACCGCATTTAAAACATTCACCCCTTTTCTTTCACCCTTCAAAGTCCTCTGATCGTTGATCAGATTGTTTGTTTCCCTGGGCATTTTTCTTGCCCTTTTTCCCGGACTGTACTACATATACTTCTGCTCCATCTTCTACAGAAAATACTTGGGCTTTCTTTTTCTTTTTGCTATTAAAATGCCTTTCGGCATGTCTAGCATATTCAAGCAATGACTGTAACTTGCTTGTACGATGATCTACCATGTGTTTTCTAATAAAGCTGCTTATAGGTGCAATACTGCCTTTCAGAAATGCATTCTTTAACTGCTGCTCGTATGGGGAATCATGTGACTGATCTTCAGGAATCTGCATTCCACAATGGTTATTAAAACATTCTAATAGTCTGGCATAATATCGGTCAATAGCTTCACCTTCCGGTTGGATGCATTGATTAATGCAAGTCCAGTCTGCCCTAGGCTTCCATTTTTCAGAGATTCAGTCTGTAAGACCTTTCACTCTGTTGTCTAATTCTGCGCTGCTATGTGGGAGGGGCCTGAGAGCAATATCACGGGGATTCCAGTCGCCACTAATCATGTGCCAATCTCGTCCCACAATTTGTCTGACTACTTTTTCTACCTCTTCTCCATTTATATTATAACTCAGCCTCATTCCTTGCAAATCTTCTAAGAACTTTCTAAAATTAACTTTTGGATGGGGAATTCCCTCAGTGGCTTTCCGGATGTCTTCTGGAGTCCAGGGTCTATACACTAGAATAGTTGGGTCCTGATCTTCTTGCCCTGCCTGAGGATTAGGCACTTCTATAAGTGGGCATATTTCTTCCTCACTCATAGATTGTGAATTTCTACCCATTTGATACAACTCTATGTCCCCTTTTGAATTTCCTGCCCTTGTTGGAGACCTGGTCTTGACGGGATCTCTAATAAATGGTTTCATTTTTGCAGTGTCTCTACTTACAGTGACAGCAGAATATCGCGGGGATGGACTAACTTGTTCACTTGCCTCATATTCTGGTAAAGGAGGTGGAGGGGCCAATGCTATTACTTAGTTATTGTCCTCCTTATCTAAAAACATTGCTTTTGAATTATTACTCTTTTGTTCCCTTCGGTTTACTTTCTCAATCCTATGTGCCTGAGGAATTCCTAATTGACATTGCTTTTTTACCCGACCTCTAGAATCGGTTTTAAGTTGTTTGACAAGTTTGACAAGTGAGGATTTTTCTAGTTTACCATCAAATTCATACTTATTAACCCATCAGACCAAGTGAAAATATGCCTGTACTGAAGTTCCACATATCTCTAGATAATTTTTTCTTCTTTATTTCTTGCAAGCCCCTCTCATACTGTGCTATATCCTCAAATAACTCATCGAGTTTGTGTCTAAAGGGAACAAACTCTGAAGTAGAGTTAAGCACTAAAACATTCTCCATTATCTCTTTATGTACATTAGATTCAACTGGAGTAAAATACTTCAGAATTAAATGTATGTATCCAACACTAACTTCAGTGTTAAAATTCTGCCACTCTTTCAGCAGATCTAGCAGAGAATTACCGTACGTCGGTATCATGCATACTCGTAGCCCTCTGGGGATAACTTTAAAGCATAAACAGGCTTCAAAATGTAGCCTTTGCCATTGAAGCCTTTTGTAACAATACAAATTGTTCTCAATTGATCTGAACAATTGTAAGAAACACTCATAACTGCCAGTCTCTATTGTATCACTCTCATAAGACTCAGAAACTTCCATGTTCATTGAAAGAAAGGGATTACTATTCATCCCCATCAAACAGTCAAATCTGTTCAATAATGTACTCTCTTGGTTGCCTCTTGGGGTAATACCTGCCCCATCCATCATTCTCTCTGCCATGCTCTTGTGTGAAGAATAAGTCCAAGCAAACAAGAAAGAGCAACCAGCAAAAGAGTAAAAACTTTGTTAAAGGCAAAAAATAGCTGGCCAGGCAGAGATGTAAGAACAAGCCAAAACTTTAATAAAACTTTCTACAAACTGATTAAAATAAATAAAATAAACAGGATAAGTGCTTTCATACACACAGATACTTCTTCAGATCCATATAAACTCCTTACACAATACAATTATATAGCTTAGTGCTTAAGGTCACGTGATCTCAGCAGTGGCTTAATGGAATAACTTCATTTAACCCCTTGCCTTCACTGGCCCTAAGCAGATACATCCATTTAATTTACACACATTCTTAGTCCTTGCATCACCACCTCTCAACCCTGATGTGTACATTTCCAACACTAAAAATTTGAACCCGTGTTCACACCCTGCTGACATGACATGCTTAGGCAAGGTATTCTTCACATCTCGCTTGGTGATACCATAGACATGTTCTCTGATTCTATCTCTCAGACAGCGATTGGCCTTCTCAACATAGAAACGTTGACAAACTACACATGATGCACAGTATACTGTATTGTTTTGGCTACTACATTCAGCATAGAACCTAATACTGGACACCTGTCCTGTGTCTGGATGTATAAACTGGTCAGAGGAGTATTTCAAGTCAGAGAAAAGGTACTTTTCCTTGTCACCACTGCAGTGCATGCAGATATGTTGACACAGATGACCAGTTTATACATCCAAGTACAAGTATTTTGGACAAAGCCAAAAATAATGTGGGGACAAAAAGGGCTAAATGTTAAATATATTTTCTGTATTTGTTAACCAGGTCAATTCACTTGTCCCTGAAAAGTCACTTGTCCTGAAAAGTGTCCCTTTTCAGGAGTAACCAAAGAACACTATCTGATTCAGTGATTTGCTCTAAGTCACACAGAAGATAAATGGGCATGAATGGATTCAAAACCTGTAACTTTGAATACATACTTTAGTTAAGAATATTGGGTTTGATTATTTATACCTATATTGCTTACTGTGTGATTCTGAGCAAGTCAGATAGTTCTCCTAGGTTTCCCCTTTAGCTGGTTTAAAAGCTAGTAAAAACAAAAAGGTGTAAACCTGAGGCTGAATATTCTTGTGTAGTTTCTGAATAATAATAGCAGATCTGTTGCATGGTGAAATGGGGCCCTAGGAAGGGTAATGGACCATCACCCCTCCCCAACCCCCAGCCATACAAATATGCCATTACTTGGTTGTCTCTGCCTAATTATTGTAAGACACCGTTCATAGGTTTATAGGAGGTTACTAGGCTAATAGTCCTAGGGCCTTTACAAGCCTAGCTGTGTAATAACCAGAGTAACCTTACTGACCATAGTTAAATGGTCATTATTAGCAGAGCGATTCTGTGATCAGCAACAACTGCCCCTGTCCATGAGGGGCATAGGTTCCACCCCAGGGTGAATTTATGGTCATCCATCCAGTTTCCAAGGTTGCCCATTAATATGGTCATTGAGCAGCACTGCTTCATTTCGTGTGGGAGCTTATTCCAAAGGAGCAGCAATTGCTGGGAGATATATCTGTCTCACCAGCATGTTATGTTAATGTCACAGGCTAGGTTGAGATCCCTGCAGCGAGTTATTCTGTTCCCATCTGATTTGCGGATGTGCAGCATTTCCATTAGGGCAGGGTCCAAGGATGCTCTGTAGGCCTGGCACAGGTCACCTCTCAGCAGCCTGTATGATACAGAGTACAGTGACAGGGCTTTTAGTCTTTCCATGTATGTAATGTTTTGAAGGCGCTGTATTCTCTAGTTAGAAACCTCTGTGATCTCTCCAGTTGCTGCAGGTATTTATTGAGGTACATACAGAAGAGAGCATTGTACTCAGTTAGTGGTCTGATAAGCGTCGGGTACAACAAAGCTATAACATCCCTGGTATTGGATGCGATGCCCTTATTTATGAGATGTGCAATGTAGAATGCTTTTCTTACCACTATGGACGCATGGTGATTGAAGTTTAGATTGCTATCAACCTGTGTTTCCAAGTCTAGTACCACTGAGTTTGAGCTTAGAGGGATGCTATCTGTATCTTAATTAGCAGGGGCTATTTCTTTGCCAAAGTGGATAATGAGATACTTTTTACATTAAGTTTTAGTCCATGGGTTTGGCACCAATCATTTGTCTGTGTCAGCCCTTTCTGTAATATGTTAACATCATTGGGGGACTCTATTATTGCGCCCAGTTTACAGTCATTTGCAAACTTGGTAAGCCACACCATCTACCTTCACCTGGACTTCAGAGAAATAGATTCCAAACAGTAGAGGTCCCAGCCCAGATCCTTATGGTACACCACTGTCAACTGGTCTACTGGTGGAGGTGGACTGCCCAACTTTGACAGTGTGTGTTCTGTCAGTGAGCCAGTTTGCTACCCATCTAGTAATATACTGGTTAATCCTCAGCTGGGAGAGTTTCTTTATGATATCAAAGGCCTTGGCTAAATCAAGATAGGTGGTATGTACTATTTTGCCTTCATCCAAGGTGTAAGGGGATTACTGTTGCTGTTCTCCACTCTGCCAGGACAAAGCCAGTTCTCAGGCTATGGTTAAAGAAAATGCTGAGTGGTTCTGCTAGGTCTTGTTTTAGATTGTTTAGTAAGTAGCCTGGGATGTTACCTGGTCCCATAGAGGCTGTATGTTTGGCCTTGGAGAGTGCTTGTATGACTTGTTCTTTGGAGATTCTCAGTAGAGGAATGGTGTCAGGAATGCTTTGGGGTAGAGATCATAGTCACAATTAGCCATGTATTTAATCACCTAAGCCTGATTATATATAGGCTCACTATTGCTCAGTGATATTCCCGCTACAGGTTCATCTCAACACCTGTATATATTATTTTCCTTGTTACTGAGTTGTATTTCATTGCAATCTCATTTTGTACTGCTGGAGTTTGTTTTCACTGAATTGTATTTTCTTAGCTATTTGTATTGTAGCTTCATCTTGCACTGTGGAGCTTTTCTCCCGGGCCTCCACTGAAAATCGGTTCTACTGACCCAGTGGGCTTTCCCAGTAAACAAAAAGCAAATAAATAAATAAATGTCTGGTGGGGACAGGGGGGTGAAGTTATTGTCAAATCTGTCAGCTAGCAGATTGGCAATTTTCTCAGGTTCAGTGTGAGTGGCACTGTCCACTGTAAGTACAGCACACACATGGACATTCCCTTTTAGGCTTTGGACATAGCTAAAGAATGCCTTATGATTTTATTTAGCTAGGGATGCTAATTTAGACATAGCTTACATTAGAGGACTTAACAAGATAGCTGATTTGCTTGTTAAAGCTGTGGAGGGTATTCTTTCTCTGTTGAATAAGTTCCCTCCTATTCTTAGATATCAGTTTCTTTCTTTTGTTGTATAGCTTATTTATACTCATGGTCTACCAGGGTGGCTTGTTTTTTTGGAAAGACCTGGTTTTGTTCCTGTTTGGTACAGCTGAGTTAAGTGCATTTGTTTAAGTGGCTGTATAGGGTATTTGTGTATTCCTCTGCATAGGAATCATTGTTGGCTATGCTGGCAGGGGCTTTGAAACGTTTTATACCACTGCTTAGTAGGCAATAGTTTGCTTTAGAGAATTTTTTTATTTTTTTTTACTCCTGTGGGAGTGTCAGGTTTTATCTTCACTTCAAACAAGACAGATTTATGATCTGACCTTACCAGGGAGGGCAACACACAGAGGGTAGTACAGTGACCCCCCCCTTGGTGGTGAGCACTAGGTCCAAGACATTTAAGCCCCATTGTGGGGGTGTGGACCAACTGTTCCAGGGCATTTGAATTAACAAAGCCCAGGAACATCATAGCAATCATGTTTATACTCATATATTTCACCCAGTTGATGGAAGGCTACTTGAAACCACCCATGACCAAGGTTTTTGGCGGCGTACTGAGCAACTTTAGCAAGTCCAGGTCAGCAGTGTGCTTCCCCTGGTTCATGGTTGGAGACCTGTAGCTAGCAATGATGTGGATGGGTATTTTACATATAGTTAATTGGACCTGGAGTAGCTCAAGAGAGTTGTACTGATTCACCAGTCTCAAGGTGTGTTGGATTTAATGACGATGGATACACCTCCACTTCTGGTTCTTTCATGCTCGTTTTAGGGTCTGAATATGTGAAAGGCATTGTAGCCTTCAATGGCCGGGGTGCTCTCAGTGGCCTTGAATCAAGTCTCAGTGACTGTACAAACATCAGCATCTTCCAAGGTGAGGAGTGCTTCCAGGGAGTGCAATTTATTGTTTAAACTCCCAACATTAAGCAGCATGACTTTGAGTTTGTATTTAGTGAATTTCTTTATGTCTGAAGTTTTGTTGTTTGGACATTGCATAAAAAAGGCAATATGGGGGAGTCAAGCATCTTTGCCAGTATCCAAAAGCCTTGAGGAGACAGGTGAAGGACATCTCTGGCAAAGCAGCATGGACTGTCAACCATATCTTCCCAGGCAGACAGATACTGGATCCTCCTGGAGTGACACCAGAAGCTAAGCCAGTTATTGAAACTGATCATTTTTTTGTCTGTAGTGTGGCATCATCCTAGGTGAAGGTAGAATGTTGCTTAGGGCTAGGGATATGCCTGCCTGGGACACATAATCTGAGAGGTAGATTATGTCTCTCTTCATACATTCCAGAGAGGTACGTCTTAAGTCATTCACACCAACATGTACTATGACAGAGTCATAATGGTACTTGTTGCTGAGTGACTTGAGTGGTGCATGATTTGACTGATCCTGGCACCTGACAGGCAGCTGACAGTAACCTTTTTCTTGTTCACCCTGGTGAGGGGGACATCTGTGTGTCTCACTATTGAGTCACCTAACACCAGAACATTAGGTTTTGAGGCATTTTGTCTTATGGGGCTTAACTGTTGAGACACTGATATGTGTGTTGCTATGTGTAGTAGTAGATTCTGTTCATGTATGACCAGTATGTGTATGTTGTTTGCATTTGGGAGATTCAAACTTGTCAATGTGCAATACTATTTTTTCTTTAATTTTGCAATGATCACATAGATTTAGATTTAATTTCAGACTATTATTAAAAGTTTTTCACCAAAATCACTGACAGACATTTAATGAAAAAAACAAAATGCATTTGCATTGAAAACACACAGCATAAGCAACAGAAAACGTATCTTCCTGTAAAACACACATTTATTGAAAGTGCATCTCGCACTCCATTAGACTACTAGGAACATGCTGGGATTCATATTCAAAAAGTATATAAGTGAAACACTTATAAGTGTCTATCTGAAGAGTGCAGAAATTCAAAAGACAAAAGTGTAATGCATTTGATAACAGCTTGGGACAGCCCGCTGGGTAAAAGTGTCCCTTTTCAGGGGCAGCCCAGAGCACTGACTGATGAAATGACTTGGTCAGATTCACTCTAGACAAATGCAGGCTGAGGGAATCAAACTCTGCACTAAAGAAAGCAGCTCATTAATAGCTCATAGCCTTACTCATCTGCATTAAGTACCAGATAAACTGTTGTAGCCCAACACTGTTCATTTCACACCTGTGTGTGTGGGCAAAAAACAAGTTAAATTAAACACCCATTCATAGCTAATATTTTAACATTAAATTCATATACTTCATGCTGTCCAATGTTTTCACAGGCAAGTAATAAACACACTGTTAATAGTCAACAAAATAAGGAAACCAAAGCTTGTACCCAAAGAACATATTTCATATGATGATGCTCTTGTTTAGTATTATTAATTTCTTCCTTTACACCATAACTACTCTGGGAGCAGGAAAAACACACAAACACCCATACACAGATGTGACCATCAATTACAGACCTTTGTATGACCAGTACAGTCAGATGTTTTCTTGGACTAAAATGAACAAACAAATACATACAAAATATCCAGTAAGTGTATTTCAGCTCACTGCTGTGAGAACCATATATTGATTCCCACTGCACCCCCTGAGACTTCCCACTCTCTCAGCTCAAGAATCAAAGGCAAATGCCCCAAAATGAGAAACCGATTTTAAGTATTTCTGTTATGTACTTAGAAAGTTGCATCAGCAAGCATTTTTGAAGGACACAAAATCTGAAACTGACATTCCATGTTTTTATTTAGTGACCACAATCCACAACAATTTTCCAGAAAACATATTTTACAAAGAACAAACCAAAAGAATTCTCAAATTCTTTGTTCAATAATTCTGGGCAAAGCAAACATAATGGTGGGGGGGGGGACAAAGGCCCAAAAGGGACAAATCTTAAATCCATCCACCCACAAACCCTTTTTCCCATTCCAGCACATGGGATTGGTGTGTCACTTCAACAGTGACAATCATCTAGACCCAAGGAGGACAGCGCCGGGTGGCTTGCCCTGCAGCAGTTGTTGTTCTACACTATATACATCTATGGCCAATTTAGAGTGTCCAATCCACCTACTGCATGTCTTTGGAATGTGGGATGAAACCCCAGCACCAACAGAAAACCCATGCAAACACAGGGATGATGTGCAGACTCCACACAGAAGGCACCCCAGCCAAGCATCAAACCAGGAAGCCTCTTGCTGTGAGGTGTCAGTGCTATCTGCTGCACCACTTCTGTGTGAAATCTTAAATACTACATTTTTTATCTATTTGTTAACCACGTAAACCAAATTGACAAAATGTTCCTTTTCAGGGGTGATCCAGAAGTACTGTCTGAGTGATTTGCTCACAGTTACACAGTCATGAAATGGAAGTGAGATGATTTAACCCTGTACTTTTGACTAGAGGAGCCAGTTATTTAACAGCTCAGAGCCTTAAGTGCTAGACAAGTCTGATTCACTTAAAAAAGTTAATAGAATTTCAGGTGCTGCATGGACATGCATTTTTCTGAACAATGAGGGCTATGAAACTCTAATGATTGATATTAGCTAACCATAATTCAGTGATTTCACATAAAAAAATAACTTAATGGATGTCTGTTAGTTGGTGTGGAGGAGAAAGGCTCAAAACTCTTAATGAGCTGCCCCCTTGTAGCTAACTGTACAGGGTTTGATTCTTTTTTTTCTCCATTTTCCTACTACTGTGTGACTCTGAGCAAGTCACTTAACCAGAAAATGTTCTGTCTTCGTCCTCTAGGATTTGCTGTCATGAAACTTTAATGTCTGGCATCCACCTACCACACCAGCTGTGATGCTGGACAGCTTGGATGTACCAGCAGTAACTTGGATGTCTTGGAGAAAGATTTCTTAAGTTGGGTCTTGGTCTTCAGGGAGAGAAATCTCTCTCTCACACACATATGCACGTGCACGCACGCGCACTTCGCTCCCGGTAAAGGTACTACATTCAATTCTCCTGCCCATTGTAGTTGAGTGCACCGATCATTTTCAGTTCACCCAGTAAACATACTTTTCAGTTCCCATTTTCAGTTCACTCATCTTCTCCTAAAAACGATAGCTATATTTGCTGTCAGTCAGCTAAGTGACCAGGAAAAGATTGCACTTGAGTGAGCAGATCAGGAAACAGCAAGAAGAAGAAACCCCCTTGCAATGGTCAGGAAGCAGGAACAGCCGGGAATCTTTTTTTTTTTTTTTTTAATAAATACTTTTACCTTTTTTTTGTAGTATTCTGGGGACTGGGGCACTCACTGAGACACACACAGTTTCATAGTGGGGCAAATGCCCCCTGTGTGTCCCCCTGTAGCACCACCACTGTTTATTTCATTTGCTTATATGGGTAGGGTGCTTACCCAAGGATCATTTTAGACTAACTTGGGTACCAAAAATATAAGTGTAGTTAAAAACCAAAGCAAAATTAACAACAGAAAAATCAGCAAACATAAAAATTTAAGCTTACAGTTGTGCGGTATAATCAAATACAAATGAAATATTGTAACTGTTTCAGAGAAGTATTAAGCAAGTATAGTTCTGCATGATACTGACACTGCCAAGAAACATAATGCATTGCTTGCTTTGCTTATTATACAGAACAAAAGTAGTGGTACCAATTAAAATCCAAGGACAATATCTGCGATCCTTGAAATAGTGAAAATGCAAGTGTGATTGAGGGAATAGATACTAATACCAAGACTATTGTATCTTGGAAAAGTCTCTCTTCTCCAACATACAGTGATCTCAGCCTTAGTATGTATAAGTAGCTAAAATGGGAGGGCACAACCCTCACAATGGGGATGCAGAAAAACCCTCTGAAGTCTAACAGTTAGGTTTGGAATTCACTGTGTTTTGTCACAAGGGCAGTTTAGTTTTCAAACTTCAAGGAGTCATTGCTTCAGATCCCACACTCTTATGAGGGATCCCTAAAGTAGTATTAAGTACTTGTTTTTGGAAAGGTGGATAACCATTTATCATATACTATGGATATTTGTGTTTTCCAGAAACTTCTTTCCTTGATGCCAACAGAAGAAGAGCTGCAGAAGATCAAGGAAGCTCAGAAGAAGAACCCTGGGATGCCTCTTGCATCAGCTGAACAATTTCTCCAGACCATGTCTTCTATCGATGAGCTGTCTGCTCGTCTTCATCTCTGGGCTTTTAAACTGGATTATGATAGTATGGAGAAGGTAAGCTAATGTTTCACAAAAAAGTTATTCTTGTGCAAAGAGGTAATGGTAAGCATAATACAAAATGTATAAAAGAACCCCCAGCTTTGTCAAAGGTTCCTTGTTACCCCTGAGTTCTACCATCTACCACTTCATGGTCTTGACATGGGTCTACTTCCTAACATTGAAATTTCATAACGTTGAATTTCATAACATTGAGACCAAAACATCTAAATCGCAAAACACTGAAAACCCAAAACATTGAAAACTCATAACATTGAAAACTACAATTCATATGTAAATAACATCCGCTCCACCTACAACAACGCCTACAAAACACACTTTCTACTACATTTCTGCAGGGCCCCTGCACTCCCATGTGGGGGGCTCTGCCCCCCCACCCCCTGTAAATTAAATATACCAACTCCAAGATCGCACTACAGTGGAAAAAAGTTAATTTCCCAACCTCACTGTATCACAATCACCATACACTGACGTTAGGAAATTAAAAATGGAGGGTGCAGGGGGGTTTTCCCCCATGCAGATATGTAGTAAAAAGTGTGCTTGTTAGTTAGGTGTTGTTGTAGGTGAAGAGGATCTTATTTACTTGTGCAATGTAGTTTTCAATGTTATGAAGCACACTTTCAATGTTTTGGGTTTTCAGTGTTCTGAATTTTTGATGTTATGGTCTCAATGTTATGAAATTCAACGTTACGAAATTTCACTGTTATGAAGTAGACCCCTTGACACATATCACATGCCCAGTCAGTGACAGTGGTGTTAGCATTATCATACATTCTTTTATGTAGTTCCATTCCCATTTTAGGAAAACAGAATTCCTCTTCTTAGGACTAACATAATTTGCTTATCAACTCCTACTCATAGCCTTGTGTCTGTAAAGCCAACTGAGAAGTTCCTCGTGAATACATTTTCATCTACTTTCTGAAGTGCAGAATCCTTTTTTTATGCAGTCTCTCACATTGAACTCCAGTAAGTACATTTTCAATGTCTTATGGGGGTTATCTTAAGTTAATAGGAGGAACTTGATGAAAGAATGAAGTAAACTTGACAGCTGAGTAATGCATAAAATTCTTTTCACAAAATCCTTGATCTCTTGAAGCACACCATATGTATAGCCTAATCAGACGTGCTACAATCCAACATAGGATTTGCATATGTTTGGTTGAGGATGTATTGAGAGACACAAGTATGGGGCCTTGGTGGTATCTTCCAAGTCTTAGTCAGCCTTTTGGGACTGAAGTATTTTGCAGACAGGATTCAGACAGCCATTTTCTGACCAAATTCACCTTGATCATAGAAAAGGAATGCTATAACAAAATATTATAAATGTATCTAATGACAGTGCTCAGATAAATCAAAATATAGAAACAAAAATAATAACAAAAAAGGAAACATGTCACCAAATATTAGGATTAGTATACCATCCTCATAATTACAGCCTACTTATGATACTTCTTTGTGACATCAGTCGATCTGAAAGCATCTTCTCACCTTATCCTGCATGACATCAAACCCATACTTTGCTGCAGAGACAGAACTACAACTTAATGGATCCAAAGCAAAATTTGCAAATGAACTTTCAAACTACTCCTTTAACTCTCATCTACTATAGCAAGAAAAATACAATATCATGATCGATAAGATGCCCCCCTACCACAGAGTCATTTGTTGTACCAGTTGGGTCAGGCTAACTTTCCTAGTGTTGCTCAAGTATTGTTAATGATGAAAAACATTGTGCCACATATCCAAGCTTTTGTATCAAAGTGTGTTGGGGGAGATGTTGGTGACAGTAACCACCACTAAACTACTAGCATAACT
This sequence comes from Protopterus annectens, assembly GCF_019279795.1. Taxonomy (NCBI): domain Eukaryota; kingdom Metazoa; phylum Chordata; order Ceratodontiformes; family Protopteridae; genus Protopterus; species Protopterus annectens. The sequence goes on along the minus strand of NC_056750.1, from coordinate 208,742,040 downwards.
GTTTCACCGACCCCAGTACTGCATGCAATAAACATTTCTAAACAACATGTAAAGCGTGATGTGTATCAGTCATAATCCATACATACAAACACATTTAGAAATCCTTGTCATGGCTGGTAGCTGTAATGCAGTTTAGAATTATCACTTAGAAAAAAAACAACTATTAAAACTATCCCTAATTTGATATCTAAAGCTATGCCCAAAATAATGGATGGTAATGCCTTACAGACATTTTCTTACATGCATTACCAGATAAAGATTATTTTATTTTTTCTTTCTTTCAGTTCACAGAGTTCATTGTCTATGACAGATTTTTTTCTATGTTCTTAATATAATTACTAAAAAATATAACTTCTGGTCCTGGATTTTTCCCTGTACCTCTTAGCAGTCAGTCTAAATATGGAATTTGCAAAAACTATTCATTATATTGTATATTTTTCAATTTCAAGGTATACTGGACTATTCAAGAAGGTGAATTACAAAAATATTTGCATGACAATTCAGTTACACCAACTGTTATGGGAGAATTCCTCATAAATAAAGCTATGTTTTATCTAAGACACATTAATTAATCCAATGCAATTGTAAATGCTACTATTAAGAACTTAGATGGTTTATAGGTACTCAATTGCAAAGTATTTGAACAGAAGTACAACCTCAACCACTTTGCCATAGCTAACAGTAACTAACAATAGGTGGGGGACACGTGGAAACACAAGTAATGCACACACCCAAGGAAATAGGGTGACAAAAAAGCAGGTGTGGGTGAGGATGAAGAAAAGGGGCAGGCAAGAGATATGATGGAATGGGAAGGTCAGAGGTAAAGTCAGAGGGGCATGGGCAAGTGTTTTGGTGGGAATAGTCCCCTTTTTTGAGAATAAAAAAGATGGAAAAGACACTGGAAGAGGAGGTTCACAAAACAGCAGGTACAAACATATAACAAATATCACAAGACATGACAGGCAAAGGTCGGAAATATACTTAAAGGTTAGGTAAGGTACACAAACAGAAAACATATAGACTATATAACACAGGTGAAGAAAAAACAACAAACAGGAGGGATGCATACTAGCCATAGTGCAACACAAAAATATGTATGTACCAATGTACAAATCATTACTGATATGTTGCAAATTCTGTGACAGTAATACCAGAATGAGTATGAAAGATGGTAGGTGTGTGCTGGAGAATACAAAATGGGGATTGCTGTCATTGTAGTAGACAATGGATATTGAATTGAATCATAAACTAGGCTGTCATCAGGGGAAGTGTAAGACAAACAACAAGGATGAACAAATGCAGGCAAAGAAATGCAGAAACAGGCAAGCAATGGGCAGACTAGAACCACCAGCCCTGCATGTGAAAGACTGACAAACAAGCATAGTTCCAAACAGCAATACTGCTGCAAAACTTTAATTTGGCTGTCTAATAAATAAGTTTATATACCAGAAACAAAGGAAAAATGGAATCCATATGTCAAGGACACAAGCCATGTTAGAGGCAACACATATTGGTATTCAGTTATACAATGTAGATGTGTGACATGCAATGGCATTACATAAGCCAAAAAGAAAGAAGGCTTATCAAACATACCCATGCCAATGATAAGGAATATGAAGTAAATGGTGATACATATATGATTATTGAAAGCTAATGAATGCAAGCCTGTGCATGGGCAGGAAGCATATAAATCCCTGGGTAATGCAAAATATACAAGTAGAACATAAAGAATGATGGAATCTACTCAATTTCCACCACCATATGTGCATATGCCTTGCATGTGTATGGTACCCTCATAGTGGCATAAGGTCATATTGTACAAGTACATCCACATTACAACGATGATATGTTACACGGAGGTAAACATATATATGCCATGTACATGTGAAACAAGTAGGTCAAAGCTACAAAAAGAAAGGGAGATGGACAAAATAGGCTTGCATCAGTGAGGAAATACCAGCAAGAGAAAGTATGCACAAAATAAAGCAGTACAACCATAGCTAAGGAGACACAGTACACATGCATCTGTCCGCAACACAAGAAACAGTGCAAGTCCTTATAAGGTACACTGAAAAAAAAATTGGCCAACATCTGACACATGTGCATAGTGCATTGAGGATGGCCATAAACATGTCTGTATAGACAAACAATGCAGTAATGTGCAACAGTTAAATGGAAAATGACATGGCTACATGAGAAAAGTAGGTTTGAGTATCACATACCCATATGTACTGCCATGCAAACATAATACAAAAGGTGGGACAATCACTGTTATTGGTATAACTATCACCATACTTGTGTAAGACTGATCAAAGGACAGCCCTGTGTACACATGTACAGTGCAACAAAATGGAATAACTTCATGTAAGCAGTTACATATTACAAGGGTGGTTGCATGTTGATCATATTATGGCCATACACAAGTCCATCCATGTAAATCAGTGCATATGTAGTATAAACGCATACAAATGGCTATGTATGCTATCCCATGTATACATGTCCTGATATAAGACTTGTTAGTGCCATAAGCAAGATACAGGCAAAAAGGTAAGTCAGGAATAATGCTAAACAAAGCATAACTCCATACATTTGGTAATGGACTAGTGAATATCAATGCAGTACATGAAGGATTGCTATTCACTAGTCCATTACCGAATGTATGGACTAGTGAATATCAATGCAGTACATGAAGGATTGCTATTCACTAGTCCATTACCGAATGTATGGACTAGTGAATATCAATGCAGTACATGAAGGATTGCTATTCATATGTACTCGCCACAGTACTTTAAAACCACATAGCACAATAATTGCCAGTACATGGCACACACAATGTTATTGTGCCAGTGTGGCAGTATGATTCAGCAATGTTACATAAGTTTTAAAATCAATGCCATGTTATGTTGTTGAACAGACATAAGACAGCAACATTCAATACACAAATGGATGCAATACTTACACATGGATAACGTGCAAATGAACACACTTGACTAACCTCACTGTGCTGTGTGAGAAGTAAGGGAACAGTGTAGTATGCGAGTTGCTGTCATCTATCCTAAGTATATACAGGAACAACACATGCAGAACAAATGTGGCACATTCACATTAAGTTAACTACAAAAGTCATATCTGTCACATACAGGAATATTTTGCTGCACTGCATACATAGGAGTATGTGTGTGTATGTATGTATGTATATATTATATATATATATATATATATATATATATATATATATACACACACACACACACACACACACACACACACACACACACATGCACACCACACACTCACACACACAATGAAGGTGTAGCACTCCTGCCATATGGGGCAATATATGCTGTAAGGAGGACAGCATGTGAGGATCATGTAAATAATAATGAAAACAAGTGTCATTTGGTGTGTGTCACACTGCAGCAGCAACATGAAGGCACATATGACCTGGTATTTAAAGTGCATATTATGACATATGTCATGGGCTTGCCGCGGTGGTGCAGCGGTTAGCATTGTCGCATTACAGCAAGAGGCTGTCTAGTTCAATTCTCGACTGGAGTGCTTTCTGTGTGGAGTCTGCATGTCCTTCCCGTGAGTGACGGCACATTAAAAAGACATGCAGGTAGGTGTGTGAATGCATTTATGCCTTCTCTGAAGGTTGGGCGCCAGGCTGGCAACTCGACACTGTAAAAATCCACTGCCAATCATAAGCGGACCACAGATCCACTGTGGCAACCTACTAACTGGGAAAAATCTTAAAGATACAATTATGACATATGTCAAAAAAGCATGACACCAATATGTGATGTCTGCACAATTGTGCATAAGCATTAACATTTTAAATATGGAAAACACCATAGTGGTAGTATAATAAAAGTTGATCACACAGATAATACTTACATTTCTGAGGGACCACCCTGATGGAGTTGAAAATCATGAAAGATCTCTGTATCAATCTCCAGGAAGCAGTGTTTCATGGCCCATGCCATATCCTGAAAGAAGTTACCCATCAGGTCCCTCAGCTGCATCTGGAAGATGTCTGTCATTACTTCTCAAATCTGGTCCCAAAATTGTCTGCCTGACATGGTCATGGGTGTCTTCTATGCTGAGCCGCAGGAACAATGGCATGTGCAGATCCCGGTCTGTTGTCACCATCTTTGTCCCCATCATGGTCTCCATCCTGGTCCTCAGAGTCCAACTCAGCTGGCAGTGGTAAGGCACATCATCGTTGTTCAGTTGGTGAGCCAGTACTGGTCCCACACTTTGTCAAATTTCAACACAGGAACAAAACATTATACATACATAACAGGTATTAACCTAGAATCAATTAAATGAAAATTCATACAAAAACTTGCCCAGGTTTACATGTTGTAACTGTTATGTATGTCATGTTACACTATGGCTTGACCTTATAGGTTCATAGGTTCATACTAGGCTATCTGCCCTAGGGCATTTATAAGCCTAACCAGAATGTGTTTGGCTTTCGCCACCCATTTTAAATTAATTTTGCTATGCCCTTTTTTGAGGTTAGTATACTGTGCCTCTGTCTAACAGTGACACAGAAGTGATACCCAGGGTAAACCTATGATCTCCCATCCACTCATCAAGATTCCTCTTGAAGAGAGTCAATGAGGGACTCTGCCTAACCTGGACTGGGATTTTATTCCAGAGTGAAGGGAGCCTCTGGGTTATGAATCTGTCCCTCCAGCATGTCCTATTTATTTCAGTGCTGAGGTTCAAGTCTCTCAAGCATGTAGCTCGATGGGATTTGGATTTTCTGAGGTGCAGCATGTCCATTAATTCCGGGTTGGACATGGCTTTATATGTCAGGCACAGATCGCCTCTGAAAAGGCGGTATGCCACTGAGTAGAGCTGGAGTTTCTTTAACCGGGCAGCATATGGCATCTGTTTGAGCCCTTTGATCATCTTCGTGAGGTACTTTTGGGGTCTTTCCAGTTGCTGCAGGTGTCTGGTAAGGTACATCCCAAAAGGGGCATTGTACTCAATTATGGGCCTAATGAGGGATGAGTAAAGAGGCACGTTGACCTCCCCTGATCTAGATGTGAATCCCTTCATGATTAGGTGGGCTATATAAAATGTTTTTCTAAACACTTTGGCCACATGGTTGTCAAATGAGAGATTGCTATCAACTTGGGTCCCCAGGTCCCTAATTACTTCTTCTGTACTTAATGGATTACCACCTATGTGGCAATTTGTGGGTACTTTGTTTTTGCCAAAGGGGATGACTATACACTTTTTGGCTTTTAGCTTGAGGCCATGGCTCTGGCACCAGTTGTCTGTTTCTATGAGGCCCTTTTGGAGGATGCTTGTGTCAGCTGGAGAGTCGATTATGGCACCCAGTTTGCAGTCATCTGCTAACTTGGTCAGCCACAGTCCTTCAGTGTTGGCCTGTACCTCCGAGAAATATATACCGAACAAGAGAGGTCCCACAAGGCTTATCAACTCCTACTCATAGCCTTGTGTCTGTAAAGCCAACTGAGAAGTTCCTCGTGAATGCATTTTCATCTACTTTCTGAAGTGCATAATCCTTTTTTTATGCAGTCTCTCACCTTGAACTCCAGTAAGTACATTTTCAATGTCTTATGGGGGTTATCTTAAGTTAATAGGAGGAACTTGATGAAAGAATGAAGTAAACTTGACAGCTGAGTAATGCATAAAATTCTTTTCACAAAATCCTTGATCTCTTGAAGCACACCATATGTATAGCCTAATCAGACGTGCTACAATCCAACATAGGATTTGCATATGTTTGGTTGAGGATGTATTGAGAGACACAAGTATGGGGCCTTGGTGGTCTCTTCCAAGTCTTAGTCAGCCTTTTGGGACTGAAGTATTTTGCAGACAGGATTCAGACAGCCATTTTCTGACCAAATTCACCTTGATCATAGAAAAGGAATGCTATAACAAAATATTATAAATGTATCTAATGACAGTGCTCAGATAAATCAAAATATAGAAACAAAAATAATAACAAAAAAGGAAACATGTCACCAAATAGTAGGATTAGTATACCATCCTCATAATTAGAGCCTACTTATGATACTTCTTTGTGACATCTGTCGATCTGAAAGCATCTTCTCACCTTATCCTGCATGACATCAAACCCATACGCCACTTGTAACTGGTTTGGAGTCTGACAATGGCTCCAGCAATTCTAACCATGTGGGTTCTGTCCTTGAGCCTGTTTGCAACCCATCTAGTGACACAGGGGTTTATATTTAAGCTGGTGAGCTTATCTATAATGCCCGAGTGGGGTATTGTATCGAAGGCTTTCGCAAGGTCCAGGTAGGCTGTGTGGACCACCTTCCCCTCGTCAATGGCCTTGGTGACCGTTTCAAAGAAATCAACCAGGTTTAAGAGGCAGGATCTGCCCTTAACAAAGCTGAACTGGGTAGGATCCAGTGTCTGTAGGTCCCCAATATCTTTATTTATGAGGTCCATGATGATCCTTTCCATAGCTTTGCAGACCAAGCTAGTCAGGCTTATGGGGCGATAGTTTCCAGGATCCGTTGAGGCACCACCTTTGTGGAGAGGGACCACTGTTGCTGTACGCCACTCTTTGGGTACATATCCTGAAGTAAGGCTGAGATTGAACAGTAGTTTTATGTTTGGGTTTAGCTCTTCTTGGAGTTCAAGTAGGACGCAGCCCGGGACACCGTCTGGTCCCATTGATGCTGTGTTTTTTGCTTTGGAGAGGGCGGCTCTTACCTGAGCATCTGAGATGTCAGGGGGGCAGCACTCTGCCGGGATAGATATTTGCCCTTTTGGTGGGGAGAAGTTTGCGCTGAACCTGTCAGCTAGGATGTTGGCAATGTCTGTGGGTTCGGTGTATTTTTGTCATTTTGGACTAATTCTGAGCATATCTGGGAATTACCACCCAGGTTCCTAACATAACTAAAGAAAGCCTTGTGATTATCCTTAGTGTCCTGTGCAATTTTTCTCTCGAAGCTGGCCTTAGAAGATTTTATGAGTACCCGTAGTTTTTTGCTAATACTGATCAGAGATGCCTTCCCTTTTTGGAATTTTGCTTTATCATTTAGTAGCTTCCTCCTTCTATTGTATAGTTTGTTTATGGCTGGGGTCCACCAGACAGGACGTCTACCTTTGGAGGATTGGGTCTTGGTTTTATTTGGGATCGCATGATCCATGCATTCCTGAAGGTGTTCATAGAATGCGTTTATAAAGGATTCTGCGGTCTGGGCCGTATTTTCCACAGGCCCAGGGGCTTTGAAGGATTCCACCTTGGTTTTCAGGAGTTATCTAACTATAACACCATATCTAATGTCAGACATCCATCCAATCCGCACTAAATTACAAAAAAAGATGTGAAATATACATCCCAGTCATATGCCAAACATATCTGAAATAAAACACAATAATTGATAAGGCATGTACATAAATGTATATGTTAGTTAAAATACATTTTTTATTACGTATGTACAGAGGCAGGTATCATATACATTGTATGACACTGTACAATGTATTGCTATAAAAGGTCTGTTACAATACATGACTGTAGTCATATGCGTATGTATAGTATTACAAACTAGAGGTTATACAATGCACAATAAATGCTACTGCAGCACTATGAAGGGCCTGGAATGGAGGCCACTGTCATAATAGTGATATATATGTGGATGTAATACACATGGCAAGTCAGGTCACTCTCACAATAGTGATATATATGTGGATGTAATGCACATGGCAAGTCAGGTCACTCAGAATAGTGATATATATGTGGATGTAATGCACATGGCTATTCATCTTATATCTCCACATCTTTCTACTGCTTCACACTATGCACTGACGTGTCACATAGCAGACATCTGAAACAACTATTACAGTAATGTCAGATGTGTACCAACATATCTGTGAAGAGATTATATGATATGCAATTAAGAACATCAAAATTTATGAAACAGGACATGTGTAACATTTACCATAGTACAGTATGAAAAAATTACATGGAGCTGCTTACTGCTTGGTGTGATGGATTTGCAGTGTTCTTATGATACTCAGTCTTGCTGGCTGGATTCTGCTAAAATTCAAAGTCTGATTATATTTGCATTCACAGTCTGTTGCATACAGAAACTTGCAGAATATACACTGATGAGAGAATATACTTTGCAGCATCAACTTTAAAGAGCAGTAACAAATAACTTTTTATAATAAATCAAACGAAACCACGTTGCAGCTTAAAAGTACTGTTCCAACTTTACTTCTCATATAGTACAGATGATGTGAGAGATATAACATTTACCTCAGAACACCAAATGTGTTCCTACCATATCCCTAAACAACTGGATTTATACAGCTCTTTATATACTCTTTTTAGTCATGTATAAACATATTTTGGAGAATTGCTTATCCTGTAGAAACAATACTAAACTTCCTTGTTTAACAATGTCTTGTAAGAGACCAGCTTTTCTGACAGTGTGAATATCCTGTAACAGTGTCCTGATGTCCATGTAGAAAACATATTTTTGAGGAAACACATTGTCCTGTATTCTATTTGAATCTGTGTATAGAAACATGTGTTCTTATGTCAATGCTGATAAGCATATCCTGTTTTTTATGAAGAAAAACATATTTTTGAGAAAACACATTGTCCTGTATTCTATTTGAATCTGTGTATAGAAACATGTGTTCTTATGTCAATGCTGATAAGCATATCCTGTTTTTTATGAAGAAAAACATATTTTTGAGAAAACACATTGTCAGAGATCAGCTTTTATGACAGTGTGAACATCCTGTATTTTATTTGGATCTTTGTATCTTGTGCCATCCTGTTTTTCCATGCATAATAACATGTCATTGTTCTTAAAAAGCAGATTTTGCATTTTTGTTCTTGCATACATCCCGTTTTGAGTCAGTAAGGGAAAAGTGTCCATTCTTTAAAAGCAGATTTTGTATTTTTGCTCTTGCATACATCCTGTTTTGAGTCTGTAAGGGAAAAGTGTCCATTCTTTAAAAGCAGATTTTGTATTTTTGCTCTTGCATACATCCTGTTTTGAGTCTGTAAGGGGAAAAATGTCCATTCAGCAGATTCCTTTTCCAAGCCATGGTAATTTAGTATGGATGCTGATTACATATTACTAAACTCTATTTCTACATTTAAGCAAGCTTTATCTTATACATTATTTATGTTGCATAATTGCAGCAAAATTACTTTCAACCTTAGTATATTGTTGAGCACACTCTAACAATTCCGTCTTTTTATTTTAAACTAGAGAAATAAATTCAGCATTATTTGGTAATACTTTTCACTATGACAATTAACAACAGTAACTTGACTAGCTTTTGCTAAGCAGACTTTAATACATGTAAATAATATGCAACCAAGCATTACAATAACAATAAAAGAAATTAAAAATACAGTGATTTTTCCTGTCCATCCTGTAAATAGATTACTAAACCATTCACTCCAGTCATCATTCCAGTTTTTCTAGTATGTTGAGACACTTGTGCAATCACTTCTAAATGTGCTTTTACAGATTCTGTTTTGTCTGGAATAAATGTACAACACTGTTCTCCTATTAAAGCACATGTACCCCCTTGTGATGCTAATATGTAATCTAATGCCATTCGATTTTGTAAAACCATAGTTCGTATTGCTGTCATTTCGACAGTAATGTCAAGGACTGCATTGAAAGTGGCATTTGCCAATACCTCAACTAGTTTAGATAGTTTTCTCAGTTCCCAGATGGCTTTTGCAGCCCCGTACCAAGGGAAAATACCTGCTCCAGAGATTACATCATCTCCTAAATCCATATCTTTTAATTTAATATAATCAAAATTTTGATGATATATACGTGATGTATCTAAGGTGTCTACTGGATTTTCTGGACTTTCAATTACAGGTAATATATCCCTTTTCTTTTTTTGTATTCCTAATGTTTCCTTTTGGTAACTCTTTTACATGATGCATTGCTGGTACCACTAATCCTATATAACAGGTGCCATCCCATCCCTTTGGTAACCATTTATAAGCATATTTACCACAGATGTAATATAACCCATCTGATAGAGCAACACTGCTATTTACCAGACTGCCATTTACTTGCCCCATAGTAGGAGTTTTATCATGTACAACTGTAAAGTTTTTATCTGTTTTACTTCTCCAACATGTAATATTAGTTTTACAGTCATTTTGTCATTTTGTGAAAAGTGAAATACTGCTGTGTCACTTAATATTAACTGACCCTTAATTGGTATTAAAATAGGAAAACCATGTGAAAATACTCCACGTACTGGTATGTGGTTGTGAAAATTTATCATTTCAATTGTTTGAATACAATTGCTATTACCCACTGGAACAGTTCCATTTTGTTGAAAACATGTGATCCCCTGTACTATAGCAGATAGCTGTACTCTTGCTTTACGTAATTGTACATTTATAACTTGATCTCCTGTTTCATTTATTAATACTCTCCAACTACTAAGAGAATTTAGTGGAATAGGTATTAGAGGCATTACCCTGTTATTTTTGGTATTAAACTACATACCCAACAATTAGAAACATTCATGCTTTTGCATACCAACATTGTCTTGCTAAGAAAGTGTTAAAAGATGGTGACCAGTCTTGTTCATTTTCCACATTTCTTTACTCTCTCTCTTATGTAACTTTACAGTTTGATTAACAGGTTGTAAGTATAATTTAATACTAAGCAATACAATAATAGTTAGTATAATAGCTATTATCAATTTAAAAAACATCCTTTAAATAGAAATTCCATTGTTGAATCATTTTGCCTTTGGTCATCCGAAACTGGATTTCCAAAAGGATGCACTTTAAACCATGTCAATTTCATTAGGGTTTTCTCTGTTGGAAACCTACAAAAGAATACATTTAATCAGATTTACATTGTTCACTATTTTTATCATTCTTAGTTGATCTTTATGTACCAACATTGTTCTGTTTTTTTTTTTCCTTTGATTTTGTACACTAATGGTCCAATTTGTTCCACTACTTCAAAAGGGCCTTGCCAATTGCTAGCCCATGGTCCTTCCATTTGGAATGTTTTTACCAATACTTTGGTTCCACAGGGAAGGTTTTCTTCAGCTGGTATTATTGGCACCTTTTTCCATAGATGGAAGCTTGCTCCCTTGCATTATAGTCACATATACTAGTAAGTTGTTTTAGCCATTCCTGATGTTTGCTAATTTCTAGCATGGGCCTACCATTAGGTAAATCTGGATCAAATGGTAATTGTATGGGCATTTTGCGGCCTGTCATTATTTCATATGGGGAGATACCTGTTTTGCTGTTTGGTGTTGCTTGAATACCCATTAAAATACCAGGCAGATGATGTACCCATGTATTGCCCTTTTCCAAGCATGCCTTTTTTAGACGTTCTTTTAACGTCCGATACATATGTTCTACAATGCCATTAGATTGTGGATGGTATGGTACATGAAACCTTTGCTGTATGCCTAACAAATTACACATTTGTTTAATGAGATCACTAACAAACTGTGGGCCATTGTCTGACTCTATAACCCGTGGCCATCCCCAATGACAGAAAATATTTTTCCATAAGGCTTCTGCTGTTGCCTTTGCTGTCATGGTTTTGGTAGGAATTGCTTCTACCCATTTTGAAAAGACGTCCACTACTACTAGTAGATATCTGTAACCTCCCTTTGTTGTTGGTAATGGACCTGCATAATCTATTTGAACTGCATACCATGGCCCATCCGCTGGCTGTACTCGATGTAACTGAGGCCTTTTGCTTTTAGCATTTACCTGAAGACAGATTAAACATTCTTCTATAATCATTTTGCAGACCTTTTTTAAATTTGGGTTCCAATACTTTTCTTTTACAACTGCCCATAACTTATCAGTTCCTATATGGCCCAGTATTTGGTGATTTAACTTGACCAACTGGCGTGCCAACTGAAATGGTACATATGGCAACTGTAACCCTTTGGAGGTTGTGTATGCATAGTACTCCTTTGGTGGTATACCTGCCAATCTGCACTGATCAGTTTCTTCTTTTAAGCCCTGTTGTTTTTGTATATTTACAAGGTCTTTCTCTATTGACTCTTTATCTAGCTCTTTTAAGGCACTAACTTCTACATTGGCATACTCATATTCTGGAAGTTCTTTTCCATTTTGTGCTGCTTGTTTGGCCAAGGTATCAGCTAACACATTTAATCTGTAAGTTTCACTGGTTGGCTTTTGATGTGCTTTTACTTTTAAGATGCTATACTGTCCTTGTTGTTTTGACATTGTTATAACTTTATATATGTCTTTTAATACTTCAGCATGCCGTAATGGTTTACCTACACTATCCACAAATCCTCGTCTTACCCAGGTTTCCATATGCAGTCTTAAAGAATTTACTACATAAGCACTATCTGAAAAAATGTTAATAGGATTGTAATACTTTAGCACATACAATACTGCCTCCAGTTCAGCTCTTTGAGCTGACATATGCCCTGGTAACTTGATTAGTTCAGGAGAACCCAATTGTGGATTCTCTGGAACTATGGCAAATCCTGTCCAGTATCTGCCTTGGTCCCAATATCGTGCTCCATCCACAAAGATGGATGGCTTAAAGTGATCAAAATCAGATGCTAAAAATTGCACCTCAGGTGACATTATCTTTTCTAAACAGTTATGCTGTTTTCCTTCATATCCCATATGGTTTGACAAATGGTATTTATCCCCTGTCTGTATAGTAACAGTTTTCATTCCAAAAATGCCATCCATTTTGCAAAGACTGCCTGACTAATACCATCTGTAATTTTATTCATTTCAAAACTGTCTATCAAAGCTTTTACAGCTTGATGTGGCGTTGTACTATAATGCTGGAAAATACGGTCAAATATTCAGTTTGTTTAATACCCCAGTAAATGGCTAATAACTGCTGTATACATGGATGGTAACCCAATTCCACTGGAGTCATCTTTCTGCTAAAGAAAGTGACTGGGCGTAATGTTTTTCCATTCTGTTGTCACTACCATGTGGCCATTCCTGTAGTAGTACCACAGACAGTGTTTTTTCCTGCTGCTGCTTGTAACACAAATGGTAACCTTGGAGTGGGCGCTATTAGTTCTGTAGCTTGTGCTAGTTTTATTTTTATCTGTGAAAATGCCTCCTCTTCATGAGATCCCCACTCTAAAAAGGTGGAGTTCTTTTGTTCATGTAACATTTTGTATAGGGGAGCAGCCACGGCTGCATAATCCTCTATAAATTTCCTATTGTAATTCATGATTCCCATGAATTTATGTAAGTCTGCTATAGTCAGTGGCTTTTCCATTTGTAAAATGCCTTGTACACGTACAGGGCAAGGAGATCTTCCTGTTGGTTTTATAATAGTACCTAGAAACTTAACTTTTTTGTGTCATAAACTGAATTTTTTCACTTTTAACCTTAAACCCTGCTTGCTGTAGAGTATGAAAAACTCTCTTAAGAAGCCATACATGCTCCTCTACTGTTTCTGACTGAATTAAAATATCATCAATGTAATGTATTACTGAATCATCCTTTTCCAAATGTTGTAGAATGGATCCTACTGTCTGATGAAAAATAACTGGACTGTTTTGAAACCCTTGTGGTAACCTTGTCATAACATATTGCTGATTTTTAAATGTAAAGGCAAATCTTGGCCAATCTTTTTTCCTGAGTGGCACTGCAAAAAAAACATTTGCTAAATCTATTACTGTAAACCACTTACTTTGTGGCTTAATATGTGCAGCCAACTCTGGGACTCCTGGAATCAAGTGTGCTCTAGGAGTGGTACATTGATTAACCTTTCAGAATCAATAACAAGACGATAACTACCATCTTTTTCTTAACTGGCCAGATTGGTGAATTTGTAGGACTGTTGCCTTTTGTATAATCCCTTCTCTTTCCCATTCTGCAATACATTTTTCCATATGTTCTTCTGCTTCCCTAGGAATAGGATATTGTTTTTGAAAAGGTGGTATATAGTCCTGATCACTTCCTATTCCTACTGGGCTTTCTAGTTTCCCACAATCACTGGGACCCTTGGACCATAGATTTGGGAATTGCTGTTGTAAATGCTTCCATACATCCTCACTGTCTGTATTTATATAGCCTGTAGGTTTTTCAGGTTTGTCAGGTAGAGAGATTGCATAGCAACCTGTATTTTGCTCTTCCTCTCTTTGTTGTTTGTCTCCCATCCACAGAATTTCATTAGGTAAATCAATTACTATGCCTAAAGGTCCTAGAATGTCCATACCAATAATGGTATTTGTGCAAGATGGATGCATTAAAAATGCACCCTTCCATATTTGTCCCTCTTGACTAAACTTTATGTCCACATTTTGGCTACTCACTGCATAGCATCCTGTGCCATTAAATGCTGAAATGCAAACCTTTTTTATAGGATTTACTGGTAACTGTCTGTTTGTGACAGATACTGCTGCTCCTGTGTCTATTAAGACATTTTTCCACAGTGACCCCTCTACTGAAATATCAATCAGTGGTCGTCCATCTCGACCCTTTTTAAAGGTAGTCAGGAAAGATACCAGAGTAGGGGGGGGGCACATCCCTATTGTAAGGAAATCCACTCATCCTCTCCTTTATTATCAAATGCAATATGACACACCTCATGTTTTTGTTTGCCATCTTCTTCTGTGTCTGAATGATCTACATATTTAGGTTTTTCAATCTCTTTTTTTAACTGTTGCCTAGCTATTCCTTCTGCCTGTTCTATCAAATGTTTCGGATTTACAGGTGAAACTGTTTGAAAATCTACCGGGCATACTTTCCCTTTTCCTGTATATTGATGGCTCTTATAACTGTTTTTACTAATATTGTAAGGTTTTTGTACATGATCCTGCTTTTCTGACTTTTCTTGTAAATTTGTTTGCTCTCTTTTTGGAAACACTCCCTGTTCTTCCTTCTTTTGCCAGGCTTTGTAATGATCACAATTTTGCTTAACGTGTCCTATTTTTTACAAAAGAAGCATGTTGGTGCCTTTTGCTCATTACCTGTGCTTGATCCTGGTACTACAAGCATAGAGGCAGGAGCTGGTGGTGCTGACACAGCTCTTTCAGCTGGTGGTTGGTCACACCATCTTTGCCTTCCCCTGTTTTTGACTTCACCAATTACTTCAAATGGCTCACTATTATCTTCACATGCAAAGATATGGTGTGAGTATAAAGTCCCATCATCGGCCATAGTCCGTCCCCTTAGTTTTTGTACCAAATCAGTGAGGGTATCAGAATTTTCTTCATAGATACATTTAATATCCCCTGGAACCCCTTTGACTTGTTCTAAGAAGCAATGTATTAACTGTTTTTGTATGTCTCTTTTTCCCATGTCTCTGTCTGTTTTTTTATATATGATTTGAAATGCAAGTCTAAAATGATCACTTTGTTCCATTAATTTATCTGTGATAGTAATTTTAAAATTATCTAATAATTTGGCTGTGAGAGGCTGCCCTTGTGTAAATGCCATTAAAACGGCTGTCATACGTCCTACTTTAGTGTTCAACTGATAATCATCTTGCTTTAATTGTATGAAAGTTCATGTTTAGTTATGTGTTGCATAACAAAAGATAAAAAGGTGTTAATTATGACAAGTATAATGTCACAATCATGCAACGTTCTAAATGTCATAATATTCATATATGGATGATATAAACAGAAGGCCTCGAATGGGTCAATGTTCCCATCATATGTTGACATTAAGTTACTACAGTACGTTACATGGCTTGCACTACTCAGTTTATCAGACATACTTTTGTGATTATTTGTACATTTACTGATGTATAATCCTTCAGTATGCATGCAAAATACACGTGCACAGCATACATACATACATATACACACATTTATATATATATATATATATATATATATATATATATATATATATATATATATATATATATATATATATATATATATATATATATATATATATATATATATATATGTATGTATGTATATATATATGTATGTATATATATATATATATATATATATATATATATATATATATATATCAGTTTCAAGACAAGTATGCCATGCCACTCTAGCAGGAACATTAGCATGAGAGTTTATTCCAAAAAACCTGGTCCAGTTCAAATTAACCCTGACAAAAGACCTTATATTGCCAGAGAGGCCTTACACCAAAATCAGTCACAAACTCTGAGAGAAACACCTTAGGAATATGGAGTGCCCCTATATGTTATTGAATGTGTGTCTCAAACATTTATATTCAGGTGTCAATATAACTTTTACATTTCCATCATAACTTATCATTATGTGCGACTAATGTGTCATGTTTACATATCACAGTTAAAATATTTGTGTTAAAAAGGGTCTATATTAAATCAGCAAATGCTGATTTATCGACCCTATGTAAGTGAAAGCTTACAATCCCAAACACTCAGAACAGCGATTTTTTTTTTCCCAGGAGAAAAAAATCACTATTCCAAAACAAAACAAAAAAAAACTTTAAAACAACATAAACCCCTACTTAAATATACCAAGTCTGAGATCGCACTACAGTGCAGCAAAGTAATGGAAGCGGCCAAGCAAATTCTTTCCCAGGGAAAGAATTTGTTAAAAGCCGCTTTGCTATTTTGCCTTTTCGTTCTACGTTCGATTAAGGCACATTCGAAAGAATGCATCTTTGATCCCTTAATAGGAACCCGTTAAAAATATATTGTAAGATTAACAATCCTTGATACACTTAAAATGTTTATAGTAATGAGATGAGAAATGCAACATGATTAGTTGGTGACATCACAATGTTATATAATCAGAATGGAATTTGAAAGCTTTCGAACTGAACACAGTCACAAGCTCAGTGACAGTTATGTGTATTATACGATACACATACATAACTGTCGCACAAAAAATGTGTAACTATCACGCCTACATTTGTTATGCTTACCAATGTACTTGCTCAGTTAAAATAATCTAACGATGGTCATGTATATAGTATGCAACACCTCAGGCATACTCTAAAACTAATACTGGATTGTGGCACACCAATAACAGAAAATGGTATGTAATGTTACGTTTACTAAACTACCACAGTGCGGTTATACAATGTTGTAAGAGGATTGGACTCAAGAAGTACATACCAAAAAAGGTCTGCCAACAACATTAATAATGTTGACTCAGCAGACACCCACTCAATAATAAAATAAGCAGCCTATGCACAACTTACAATTCACCAATGTAATGCAAACAGCAGTTTCAGTACAAACTTATATATAAACCATTAAAAGTTGAAATCAGTTTATGTCAGTTGAAGAAATTTCATTTAGGTTTTGACAACAAACAGCATATATCCTCATGGAATAAAAAAATGTTGATAAAACATAAGATAACATTCTACTTAAAATTTTGTAAGAATTAATGTTATTCCCAATGAATCATTATGTATTACCCATATCTTGCAAATGCATTATGGGAAGTCTGACATAACATTAGCATGCCTGCACATCACTACTGAAGATTAAAATATGTAAAAACTATTTCTGGAGACATACATGTGGAAAGTAATAACACAAGTCTCTCTCCCTCTGCTGGTCCTCAAACCTGTACGTATGCTTTATGCACAAGACCTGATCCCTGACTCAGTCTTAAGCAGCTGCAAACAGAAAAAGATGATGCATTATAGCAACATAAGGATTGTTTAAGTTTGGTATATAATGAGTGCTATGTACAACAAAAGAGCATTGAAAAGACAGTTATTATTACATTTTAGCAAGCACTGCCATATAATACACTATCACACTTTGCATATTCAGTCATTGATGATCTAATCTCAGTACTGGGCATACATGATTATTACTACAGACAAACAGGAATAAGTTAAATACAAACCTACATCTGTCACCTGTGTTCACACTTCATTCCAAAAGCCTACATGCCTAGCTAATAGAGCTTTACTGTGACTGAATGTATTGATGTGAGTCAAACAACTTACATTTATGCATCTACAGGTAAAGCGTTACACACTAATAGGTGTGCCAGTCTATGACAACATTGTGTAAGTGTACAGGTATACCTAACCATGTGAACAAAGACCCACCAATGCACATAGTTATTCTATGCTGAACGCATTGTGATGTTACATCATAATCAAAATAAATTGTGTACACGAATAAGATGAATGATACCTCAGCACTGCATACATATGTGTACGTACATTGACTTATATGTGTAGATGTATGAGTTTGTCTTTTTGTATGGATCTGTGCATACACATGTCAGGCAAACATGAAAATGCATGTGTATATCACATGAAAAGCAAAATAAAATTACAAGTACTGTCACATGCACTAGAAAAGCTACTATACACATTTAACATCATTGTACATAATAATATAACCAAAATGCATTGTGAAACGTGAACTGGTGAAATCCATAACATAAATGACTAATTCAGTAGAACAAACCAACAGATGATTGCAAGCTAGGAGCAGTCACAGAATCCCCAAATGATTTAGCCATCCTGCAGGAAGGCTTGTTCCAGATAAATAACTGGTGCAAAAATCAGGGACAATTCCAGATGTCGATCGTTGCAAAATTCCTGGGATGTGCTCTCATCCTCTGTTCGTGGCCGGCATTGACAATGAGCATATGCGTCATCTCCTCACCTATCCAGTTTATCGCTCAAATTCCATGAAGCCTTCTCTTCATCGACATCCTTAGTATGGTTCTCGAAAGTCTTCTTAAAAATGCTTTCCAAACTCAGTTCACAAGTAGCAGTGGTACAATTCAATATGTATGAATATTACATTTTAAAAGATGGTGGTAGACTATTGGAGAGTATCGAGCGTATGTTATAGATATTCCCGTTTAGTGATACTATTGGGCAGTTGTGCTGAGTACTGTACCCTTACAATGAGCTATTGGTTAATGCGCCAATCTTTGGGAACTTACACAGAAATTTGCTTATGGGATTCAAAAACACTGAATGCTAATGTACCTCATTAATTATATACATCATAAATGGTACTTAAAAGCTGTGTGTGCTTAGCTAACCTCACCATGGATATAGTTAAATTAAAGCCAGCTTCAAAAGGTAAGCTTTCTCCTGCTTACATTGCTGTGGTGGGATATATTGCTATTATCACATACCTATGTTCACACAATGCTGTGTAAAACAACTGAAACATATTTTTATGCATAGGTAATGTGTACTTTTCTGGATTACAATCTGTCTGTTTCATAAAGGAGAGGGGTACTTCAACAATATGCATGTATCCGTGCACATGTCTATCCTTACCATGGAAGATTTCCCCATATGCAGTTGTATAACTTTAAACAACCCAGTCCCAGTGAACTACATATATGGATATAATCAAAATATACCCATAGTTAATGCAAAATGACCTATAACTTCTGATGTATGTTTGCAGAAACTGATGACTTATGGGGTTATCTGCAAGCTGTATGTTCAATGGCTGGTTTACAGATACTCTCTGATGCTTAATCATATAGTGGTAGTTGGGATTACATTCAGTGAGATATAGGCAACATTGGGATGGTTTAGCATTTATGTTGTTTCTTGTGGTTATATGTATTCATGACTGCATAACAGATCATTTTCATATGCTGTTGTTTTACTGCCTTGTTTCTGAATAAATGTCAGTACCATACCATGATGGAAGTATCTGGGATGCTGTCACTGACGACAATAACATCTGAGATACAGCCTACATTCTTCAGGTAGAATTGTTAGGTGTCTTGGTGATGGTGGGGTGGTGGTAAAGGGAAAGTTTTTAAATATTGCTCTTACAAACTTAGACAGTTAATAGAATAACAGGTTTTGCAATGGCATGAATTTTCTGAAGGGTATGAAGTCTGAAAGTCAAATGTGTGTTATTATTTTCTGACTTCACTCCTTAGTAATTTGCCAATGATTTGCCAGAAGACAAAAATTTTATATGGATCAGGCCAAAAATATAAGGCAAAAATCTGGAAAGTTGACAGGTATGAACATGACTGCAACAGTAAGGGAGATGTGGCATACTGGATGTGTGTTTCAAACTTCTTCTCAAAATACCCACTGACATGGGTTCAAATCCCACCTCTGTGTATCTAAGTTATCGAATAGATTGATAGCTGTGCACATGTATGCTGATGATGTTAGAGCATATGGATCATCTACTCAGATGGATTTTCTAATGTTCATACTGTTTATCTGCACACGGCAGTGGTATAAGTGACACAGATTGTTTTGTATAGCTATGCAATGCAAATGAGAGGTGAGGCATTCATTTGGCATATACTTTTAACTTTGTCATGTCAATATGTGAGCCCCTATATAAACTCAAAGATGTGCATATCATCCTGTCTTCCAGGTGTTGAAATGCAATAGGAGAGACAATTTTACACAGAGAGAAAATGGAATAATAATTGAGGTTCTTCTCCAGCATGACTGCAACCTGCTTGGATGTATGGGCAATACTGTGTGGACGAATAAAATGTGGACAGATCTAACACATGATAAAAGCCATGGGTGGTCACAATTGATCTATGGAGACCTGCAAGTGATGTTGTTCTGATATAATCCTCCATGAACCAACAGACTACACTGCTATAGGAGGGAGAGGAATGCCATTGGAGGTGGGCCACCATTGCCTCCCTTGGATGAGATAAAGATGTTCCTGGCCTGTCATAATACCACCTGCCAGGATCATCAGATACCTGGGGAGGTATTGAGGCAAGTGTTCCAGGATGTACAGGTGTGTCCAATGTTCACAAATACCGCAGCATGTACCAGTTCTCATTGCAGGACATTAATTCACAGTTCTTACAGTAATGCTATATTTGTGCTCTGCAGCAGAACTATGTCATGGATGTGACAGTGTGTAAGTGTTATAGCATGTTATCTTACCAACATAGTACATATATAACACTATCAGCAACATGTGTAATGTTATGTTTTTCACTTGCATAGCCCCATTAACATATGAACAGCAGCAACATGTCACATAATAGTCTCCATATCCTGTTAGTGTGATCCATAGTTCTTGTGTGCCTCTGCTTCCTGTTATGACTGTACAGTATACTTACATGTTGCTGCTTGTGTGCCATTTTAACCTACAGATACATCATTGCAAGACATAGTCTATGAATCATTGGCCACAACCAGACTTGGTAAAGTTGTTCATACTGTTGCTATTGTGCAGCATACTATAGCACACCTGTTATCTATGACATTAATGTTGCCTTCTTCCCTACAGAAGTACAACTACATGACGTATGCACTAGTTGTCACGTAAGTGCCTCCATATCCTGTTAGTGTGATCCATAGCTGTTGTGCACCTCTGCCTCCTGTTATGATTAAGGATTATACTCACATGTTGTTTGTGTGCCACTTTATAATACAGAATCTGTTTTATGTTGGATGACATGCTCCCCACCCAGAGCAAATGTACCTGGTAAGGCAATCTATATGGCTGCTACATTTCATATGTACCCTTTATAATTAATTTGGTCTTATTCACCTGCATAGGTCACCTGCAATCTGAACGTCATCATCACCCATCTCGTAAGTGTATATCTTATTTGCTGGGTGGTATACCTGAGGTGGAATGCTACATGATGCCCTGTATGTGCTTAACACTTAGTTGGTATGTCTATCTTTTCACATGACAATGTCAACTCAACCCTCACCACTAGTGGTGGAGGCACAGGAGGACATTGTAGGTAGGTTTTATAGCTGTATTGACATAATTTATCATACTTGTTTGATACATAAATGACGTGGCATATTTCTGTTATATAGAGTCCCTGAACCATCCACAGCCATGATGACCTGGTAAGTCCATATCATCATTAACACTGTAGTTACAGAGTTGTTCCAGATTTCAATACTATGCTGCATCATTTAATTTCTGTGAAGGTATGTGACATGTGTCATCTGTGCCTTTTTGTAACATGTCTACTATCTGCCTCCTTCTGTAGCCCATCCACTGATCCTGAGGTGGGATGTGATGTGCCTCACTTTGGTAGTACAACCCAAGGCACACTTGCCACTGCATTGGGTTCATTGTCCATCCTGTAAGGGGACAGATATGTGGTTCATAGTGTGTAGCCTCTGATAGGGAGGATAATGTGGCTGCACATTCTGATGATGTGGGGACATTAGATGATGGACATTATAACTATGACCCACTGTCCTATGTAGAGTTTTATAGTGATGGTGATTCTTCCCCATGATTGACCAATACTTGTCTGTCAGACTACATGTGGGAGTGTAGCTGATGTGCACCGATGTGTCAGAGGGTCTCCACTTACTGTTACAGGCACAATCACAGCAACATCATGGCTGTGACCTGCATGCACTTGCTCATGTCACCAATTGTGTAGTACACCAGCTGCTTGTGTTACATCAAGGTCAGGAGCACAGACATAAAGAGATCATGACAGCTTTGGCTGAACAGCATGACTGTGATATCTGCTGCAAACTCTGTTGAAAGTCTTGTAATGGCAGTGCTAGAGCAGTGCTATAGTACTAACCAGGTGTTACATGCATGGGGAGGTCATGGCAGCACTGGACGCAAAGCATGACAATGTGGTACTTATGGGATTTATGTCATCTTAATATGGCACTGCACATTCACTTCTGTGGACCAGCTTCTATTTTGTATCCCCATGCTGACATGTAGTTCCCATATCTCACTGACTCCACCCACATCCACATGTATATGTATACCTTTGTTGCTGCATGTTCCATGACTGCTGTGCAGTCACTGATGTTGTGCATAATTGGACATATTCTTGCCTCTAATTGAAACATGTTGCATCAATAATCTGTGCATTGAAGCATTGCCTTCTGGGAGACATTCCATGTCAGGCATGTGAAGTGAGGCTTGTTTGTGTTGTATGATGATATCCTACCTGTTCAACACCTTCTTTTGTGACACCTCCTGCATGCCACACATTTGCCTGTGTGGTACTCTTTGGCAATGTACCTTGCACAGAGACTTCCTATGGTGATGTTTCCTCTGTATATATTCAGATGTGCTCTTTGCTGAGTTTTGCATATTTTTTTCCAGGTAAATCATATGTTTTTGTTCTGTGTGATGTTCAATGTGGACAACTAAAGGTTTCTTTCCATTAGTCATGGTCTGTGCTGTTTTTGTGGAGCAACATGTGAGCATCACTGTTTAGTCTGTGTACATTTGTATGTGCGTCTAGTCCTGACTCAAAGGTGTGTGCTAGATACTGCTGTGTTGCCTAAGCTAGGACATTTGGCTGCATCCTCATCACCCACACCTATTTCTTCTCACCCCTGTGTCCTACTGGTCATCCTGTGACAGCTCTGATATGTAATCATCAGACATCTGTGTCTCTTGGGGTATGTCACCCATACCTTTCGATGACAAGTCACTGAGTTTTGATGTTATCATGTCATGCAGCATGCCACACAAAGACCATCTGTGATGCCTTTTTTGTAGTGTATTGTAGTGCACCCCCAGATGTGCCCAAACACCTGACTCTTATTTCAGTACAGCAAACACACACTTGATGGTGTTTTGTGTCATGGTATGTGCTCTGTTGTATGCATCCTCTGCAGGGATTGATGGAACTCTGTATGGTGTCATTAGCCAAGGCTCCAATGAATAACTGCCATCATCTGTTTTCAGGGGGATGAGAAGGACAGTTGTTCATCATGCTTCTTGTTGCAATGTCTGGCTACTGTTTACTGTATAGTGATGGCCATGTGCTTACCCAGTAGGAGTCCCTCTGGTATTTCATCATGTTGGAAAACAGACTTCAAAGCACTTTCTCTCCATATAGGTTCTAAGGTTCATAGAAAAGGATCCTCGGCTAGCTGCCCTTGTGGGTCATTTTAATCCTAGCCAATTTCCCTTTTTTTGTGTTCAAAATAACCTATCCCATTTGTTTATAAATTGGCCATGGTTGATAATTATATAACAATAACTGGGATCATATCATAGATAATTTGACGGGACCCATGCATGAGATAAAGCATTAGGAGCTGGCTGTGTCCATCAGTAGTACAGTAGTATCAGTAGTAGGGGGAAGTTCTGGGGTAAAATTTCTGTTCCACATCCACAGATCTATGTTGCTCTTGAATATGGACAGGGATGAACATTCTTTTATGTGGACAGGGAATTTGTTCCACAGCAGCAGTATTGTCTACGAGATATACCCATCCCTCCAAACCATTCTGTTGCTGTTGCAGAAGAGGTTTAAATCCCAAGACTGAGTATTTTCTATGCCATTTGATATGCCAATTGTTATACTCATATATATATACATACACACACACACACACACACACACACACACACACACACACACACACACACACACACACACACACACACACACACACACACATATATATATAAATATGTCCAAAGACATGCATCTGGAGCATTTCTCCCCGGGCCTCCGCTGAAAACAGGCTCTGTGGAACCTAGTCGGACTTTCCCCGGTCAACAAATGTTAAATAAAAAATAAAATAAATAAATATATATATATATATATATATATATATATATATATATATATATATATATATAGAGAGAGAGAGAGAGAGAGAGAGAGGAGACAGAGAGAGATTTATTATTAATTTTATTTTACATTTGTTGACTGGGATATTCTGACTAGATACATGGCCCATTTTCAGCAGAGGCCCGGGGAGAAGAGCTCCAAGGTAGTCAGAGTCAAAAATATAACAATGTAGACATAATTACAGGTAAGTTATTTACAGAGGATACATGACAACATGAGATCGGCAAGTTCACAGGTATAGTTATCTTTGTTATGAGGGGTTATAATATTCCTTAGGGATGGTGTATTATCTGGATTATAAAGAATTTTTTTAGCTATAGTCAGAAGGTTGTATTGGATTAGACTGGGAAGTTCTAGCCACCCAAGTTGTTTGAGGTTAATGTGGTGGTGTGTCCTAAATTACAGGCCAGTGGCAAACCTGGCAATGTGATTGTAACAGGATGACAATCTATTTAGGACCGACTTGTTTCGATTAGAGAAAAGGGGGGAGACAAATAGAAGTGTTGAGATTAGGTGGGTGTGGGCTATGGCAAGACTGGCTGGAGGGGTTAGGAAGGCTTTTATTCTATTCAGTGATCCTAGTTTTTTATTGATGTTCTTGATTAATTGACTGACATGCAAGTCAAATTTTAGGTTATCAATAATGACTCCTAGTAGTTTTGTAGAGGGGTCGGGGGAGATAACAGTGCCATTCTTCTCATTAATGTTGAAGGTAAAAGCAGCATACCTTTGTGTAGGTGAGAAAAACAGCATTTTGTTTTTTGGGGGTTTTAATGACAGGTGACATTCAGAGAGCCAGTTTTCTATGGTATTAAAGGTGGACTGGGTAGCAGACCTCAATTCTGAAGGAGATGTAGCAGAGCAAATCAGGGTGGAGTCATCAGCATATTGGATACAGCTGACGTTTGGAATGACAGTGTATAATTCATTAATAAAGATGGAAAACAGTAGAAGCCCTAATATTGAGCCTTGTGGCACTCCAAGGGTGTTTGGTAGAAGGTTAGAGAGCTTGTCTTTCCAGCGAACAGCCTGCTGCCTCCCAGTGAGGTAGGATTTAAACCACAGCAGGGCTTTGGAATATAGATAGAAAGTTTTCAGGGTGTGTAACAAAAGCTGGTGATCAACCATATCGAATGCCTTGGAGAGATCCAAGAAGAGGGCAGAAGAGATATAATTGTTGTTACGGTTGTTGTTTATGGTATTGGTGAAAGCCAGGAGGGCCGAGGTTGTGTTGTGGTGTGGTCAGAATCCATGTTGGGTATCGGCCATGAGGTGATTTTGAATTAGGTGGTGCACAAGTTGTTTGTGTACACATTTTTCCATTATTTTTGCCAGTGGGGAAAGTATAACAATTGGTCTATAGTTGGAGAAATCCGAGGAGAATCCTCCTTTATACAATGGGATTACATAGGCTGTTTTCCATAAGGTGGGAATTTTTGCCTCTGTCATGGTCCGATTAATTAGAATCGATAAAGGATAGGCAATGGCATCAGCTGATTTTTGAAGGTACTCGGCGGGGAGTTGGTCAGCGGCGAGTGTGGTGGGTTTTAATTTTTTGAGGAGAGACGAACGAGTGATGTAGGCACTGGTTGGAGGCTAAATGAAGGTTGGTTTAGAGGGGTGGTATTATCAGGGCCAGGGGAGCTAGGAGGTAGTTGGCTAGCTAGGGTTTGTATTGTTTCAGTAAAGAAATGGTTAAAGCAGTCTGAGACATCCTGAGGAGATTTATCAATGGTAGCAGCGGGGATGGGGGTGGATGTTTTTCCAGGGTGAAGTAGATTGTTCAGGCCTGCCCAGAACATCTGAGGATTGTTCCAGTTAATGATCTGTAAATTATGATAGTGTTTTTTTTTGTCTGTTAGAATGTTTTTTTAGATTCATTCCTAGCTTGCCTGTATTTAACATGATCATGGGGGTCTTTAGTGGAGCGCCATAGGACCCATAATTTGTTTCTGCTATTGATTTTTTTGTCTGATCTCTTTAGTAAGCCATGGTGCAGTTTTAGCTTTTGTTCGCTTTGAGTGGGCAGGAGCACACAGATCTAGGAGTTTGAGAAATTTATTGTTGAAATATGCAACTGCCTCCTCCAGGGGAAGGTGTTTTACCATAGACCAATTACAGGAGATAAGTTCCTGTTGGAATTTGGCAGGGTGAAATTCTTTATTGTTTCTGATTTTCCTGATTACGGGAATTTATGGGATGATGGCTTTTTGCTTATTGACATAAGTGAGGAGGTGGTCACTTAGGTCACTGGGAAGGGTACCCACAGTGTACAGTTGGGGGTTGCTATTTACAAGAACCCAGTCGAGTATGGTTTCTTTTTGGATGGGTTTACCTAGCCTGGTTGGGGTAGTTATGGTTTGTGTGAAAGCATGCAGGTTAATATGGGTAGAGGGGGATTGTGAGGAACAGGTGCTCCAGTCTATGTTAAAGTCACCAAGCAGTAGAGTTTCTTGGGGGTAGTGACATGATAGTCAGTGGAGGGTGACTTCAAGTGTGTCTATGTTGTTGCCTGGGAGGATATACATACAGATAATGTTAATGCATTTATTTTTATTAAGCTGTAATCTTGTGGCAAGAATCTCAGAGTTGTTGATCTGAGGTGGTTGGTTAACAATTCTGGTCACATTTAACCCAGATTTGTAAAGTATAGCTACCCCACCACCCTTCCTGGAAACACGGTCCACCCTGTGTATATTATACCCAGGAGGTAACACCTCATTATCAGTTGTGTGAGGTTTTAACCAGGTCTCTGATGGACATAGTATTTCAGGGGAGTGGACAGCCAGGAGAGCATGCAGTTCATGTACCTTACTATTAATGGTCCTAATATTAAGGTGACAGGACAGGAGAGAGTTTGTTGGTCTACTGATTCTAGTTTGATAGCTTTGGTTACAATTGGAGGGGGTGTATTTATCAGAGGTGGATGGGCCGGGGTTAGGGTGAATGTCTGTATAGGCTTCCTAACGTCTAACTGAATCAGGAAACCTTGCACTACATAACATCATTCCAAACCTCTAGGATATCTTATTTGCTGATCAGGCTGAGTCACAGCTTCAGAAAAGCGAGACACAGGTGAGCATACCAATAAGCAGACAGTAACATTCTCAGTATCTGCGTACCTTTCAAAACATAAATAAATAAATAACCAAATAAATATATATATATATATATATATATATATATATATATATATATATATATATATATATATATTCTTCTCTTAGCTCATTTTCTTCTAAACTGAGGGCACAATTTTCATTTTCCATTTCCTGCAGCCATTCTATAGAAAGTTCTATAGCATCTTCCTGTGGCACATTCTCTTCAATTTTACCCTGTGCCATCCATTGCCTTGTTATATGTGAACTCACTCCTCAGCATTGACTGTGTCAGAGTTTTCACAGTTTCCTGTTCCTTCCCTTGCTGTCCAGCTTCAAGTGATTGTTTATACCGGTTTCCTGTGGAAGGCTTAAAAATATCTTCATATGGCACCTGACCAATTGCTTCCTGTTCCACTGGTTTCCACTTAATTTGGATGTCCATTGCTCTATCCTGTTCTGGTGCTTTCTGAATTAGATTTTCTACATTGAATCCTTAACTTCACAGGTACACCATAACCTCAGTTTCTATTTCTTTAACTTCTCCATTACTAATCTCCTTTTCTACTTTTCCTCTTTGTTTTCTTATTTTTTATATTGTAAAGTTTTCCATGTCTGGATTCCTTTGCCTGTATTTCTCTTTCAAATATCTTTGGTGCTGCTCTTTTTGTATTGATTAGTTTTGCTTTCTCCTTTGGATAGATATTACACCATACTAAATTTCTTTTTCTTTCCTATGTCCATATTTCTTCTTCAGATGTTACCTAAGCTTCTTGTTTTTCCTTACTTTGGGGAATGATTCCGTTATGCTGTGATGTAACCTGTGTTAGATGTTCTAGACCAGATCCTTCACTTTGCAGGCACTCCATAACTTCACCTTCTATTTTTTTAACTTCTACTTTACTAATTTTCTTTTCTACATCCCCTCTTTGTGATATTTTATTATTGTGAAATTTTCCATATCTGGATGCTTTGTCTGTATTTCTCTTGGAATACCTTTGGGGCTGCCTTCTTTATAATGATTAATTTGGCTTTTCCCTTTGCATAAATATTGCACAATATCAAATCTCTCTTTATTTCCCATGTCCATATTTCTGCTTTATACTTTTTAAAAATCTCTAGGTTTTCTTGTTTATATGTTCACACATCTTCAGATGCTTCTTCTTCTAAACAGATCAAAGTTTCTTGGTCTATATACTGTTTTTCACAAATCTGTTGTATTAATGAACACAAATGTTTATTTGAAGCTTCTGAGAGTTTTTTTGTGTAAGTATTTTTCTTTTTTATAATTTCTCTCTTAATCTTTTTGTATCTCTTGTGTATAGAAATTTTGTGCTTTTTGCATAATAGTAGCAATACATTTATTTATCTAACATTTGTTTGCCAGGATAATCCAAATGGACAACAAGTGTCTGTTTTCACCAATGTCCTGGGGAGAAAAACTCCATAAGTTTACAGAGAGAAGAAAAATTAACAAAAGAGACATTACAGAGTAGTAGCATATAGACTGTAGACTTTACAGCCATTAGTATACAATAAGAGGACATTCCCCCTTTTGGTTGAAAATACAAGTGGACAAAATATACAATGAGAGTAGATAAGAGCCTGGTAGAGCACTGCAAGATATTTCACAACTGAATAAGAGTATATAAATGTTTAAGTTTTCCATATATACATTCAAGCAAATACACATGTAAGAGCATAAACATGTATACATATACATACACACAAACACACATACACACATGTACATACACTTATATATAGGTTATTGCTCACACATGGAGAGGTATAGTTAGATGGTGTTGTTTGTGTTGTCCAGGACAGATGGGGTATAGAAATTTATTTCTTATCCTCAGTAATCCACTCTATCATCTTTATGGCTGTTCTTTAGCCTATCAGTTTTTGTGATTCTTGTGGACTGCTACTTCCTTCTACAACAGGGGAGCTATCCTCCCCCTGGGGCCTGGCGTGCCTCCATTGTAGGAATGTTTCTGTATTTTGAGGATTCTACATTGTCATTTCTTCCCAGTCTTGGCACCAGTGTGCCTACCAGGATTGATCAATTTTTATCCTAGGTCTTGTGTACCCAACTTTTTTAAATTTTTGACCTACTTCTGTCCATGATACATGCTATATAAATACAGTCTATATATCAGTATCGTCTTGGTGAGATTTTGTGAAAAACAGGATCCACCTGTTGAAGATACTCACCAAGACATGAGGATGAATTCGGTTTCAGCTATAGTACAATCCTTTGGTTGCTGACTTATCATCTCTCCAGTCAGACCCCTCTCTGTCTCGCTGTGTCTATGTATCTGTATGCACATTTGTGTGTGGTGTGTGCATATGTGTGTACACATATTTTATATATATATATATATATATATATATATATATATATATATATATATATATATATATATATATATATATATATATATATACATATTATATATATATATATATATATATATATATATATATATATATATATATATATATATATATATATATATATATATATATATATACTCTTGGTGGTGCTGCGGTAACGTTGTCGCCTCACAGTAAGAACTTGTCCTGTTCGATTCTCAGCTAGAGCGTCTTCTGTGCAGAGACATGCGTGAATGGACGTACCTTCGTTGAAGGTTGTGCATCAGGGCTGGCAACTCGGCATGTAAAAATCTACTGCCAATCATTAGCGGACCAGAGTTCCGCTGTGGCGACCCCTAACCGGGAAAAGCCGAAAGACACAACAACACACATATATATATATATATATATATATATATATATATATATATATATATATATATATATTTATTTATTTTACATTTGTTGACCAGGATAGTCCGACTGGATATATGTCCATTTTCAGCGGCAGCCTGGGGAGAAAAGCTCCAAGATAATAATACACATTATGTCCCACTAACCCAAGAGGGGGGATGTGGGAGACACTTATTGACTACAAAGAGTTGTACTGGCAGCTCTTTTTAGATGCGAATCGTAATTTTGGGCTCAATGACATGGTATCATTGGCCCCAGTTTTAAAGATGAGGGCTGCCAAGCTTTGATTTAATGAAGTTCTTCCTTGGTCTATTTTTATGATCTTCACTGTTTTGAAATTTTATATACATTCTCAAAAGACAAGTCTTGTATTTTCAGCTTAAAAAAAGTTTAGTGTGTGGCTGTAATTAACTCAATGACCACAAGATGGTGTCTGGTTATAATATTAAATCTACAAGTCTGAATGACATGTTATATAGTAACATTTTCAAAGAGATTCATTTAAAAGTATAGAAAGTTTTTAAAGCATTGGAAAACTTACATTAAATATATACTAAATATGTAACAATTTGAGTATAAATGGTTTTAGTGAATTGTATTCATTTTGCAAGTGTTTTTAACATGGCTTTCATGAATTAATTACTCAATTAAGTGATTTTAATTTATTGTGCTGCTTGATTGGACAAGAGATCTGTGATTAAATTCAAACAGTATATAAAACCACCTCATTTTAAATTTGATGTATAACTGATGAAGTTGTCGAAAAACGTCTATGTGGATACGTTATTGTTCTTTTACTGATCCAGTCTCTACTGTGGAGTTTTAAGTGCTTATTAAAGCAATTTTTCCTTGGAGCTTCGATTCATTTGTGCCTGGTGGAGTATTCTTAGTTAACTTTTTGGTCATACTGTTTTGGCTCACTCACTTTTTATCAGTTTTTATGGAGCAGCCGCCAAGCACAGATCCGGCTCCTAGGAGCTCTGAGACTGGGGAATTACGAAAGCTCATCGGGCAACTCACTCAGTTGGTTGCCCTGCTGACACCGCTTAGTCAGTCATTTGCTTCACTTGCTGTCCTTATGCAACCACCGGGAACCAGGAAGCTAACCGGAAGCAGGTTGAATTAGATGCACTCATTACTAATGATGTAAGCAGCACTTCAATCGAGGAAGATGTGAACTGTGGAAATAGCTTAGACGGTTTTCCACACATTACAGTGGATTTTATCAACGCTAACAGCAATGGAGCTGAAGCGGCCTCTGTTAGACCGAAAAGTCAGCGTACACGGCAACAAACCCGTATGGACAAATCTAATCCTATTACAGGTACACAAAAACTGTTTTCTGACTGCTTTAAAGCGAAGTATAGCTTTGAAACTCAAAGCAGTCCAACTAAATACAGTAATACAAGCTTTAGTACGCTTTTAAATGATTTGGAATTTTATTTAATAAAATTTAAAACGCTTGAAATTGACAATGATTATCTCAAGCATTGTATTACTTTAAATATTGTTCCTAAGGGCCTTAGGGTTTGCAAATACCCTAATAATGTTACTGAAGGCTCTGATTTTCATGGGGAACTTATTTCTATCTTTGACAATTGTGGTTTAAATGTTATGAGAGCTATTATCAACAACAATGAAATGTTAATGCAAAAGCTGCAAGGAGATATAGAGAACATTAATAAAGCTATTACAAATGACTTGTTATATACAGTAGATGCTAATAAGAAAAAATATGAGAATGTTTTTGAAAAAGTTGACACTAAGTGTAAGGAGGTTCAGAACAGGAAGATAGGGAAAATTAAAAGGGACCAAGGGGAATATAAAAACAAAACCCACTATCCCAGACCTAGAACCACCCACAGGAATGACTATGGGAAATGGAGGAAAGAAGATAATTCTGATGGAGAATGGGGGGAAACTGTTATGGAAGAACAACATGAAGAAATACTAGATACAGACGAGTATCCCCCCCTAAGGAGATCAGAGAGGCTCATGCAGCAGGGTAGGGTTTACTACAACTCAAAAAACTACAGGGGGGGGGGAGATTTTATTAGATGACACAAGGATTGAACAGGAAGTTGACATTATCAACAGTTTGAATACCTGGAGTTTTAACGGGTTCAATATATATAACTATTCCAGTGTTAGTATTGACAAGAGCTGGTTTAACCTTTTTTCCAAAGGCTTCACTTTTGTGCCTACACAAAAAACTGATATTTTTAAACTACTGGTAGACATTAAATTGTTTATTCGGAAAAAGAACTTGGAACTTTTTTTCAAGGACAAAAAGTCAGATTATCAGGGACAAAGTTTGAAGCGGAAAAGTACATTTAACCCCCCGACTCACCCCCAACTTAGGAATTTTGAATTGAAAGTTGAGCATGAGATAAGGAATCACCTGACAACAAGAACTTTTCATTCGAACTTAACCCAGGAAGAGAAAAACACTTTGAGAACTATTTGTGAAAATCACAACCTGAGAGTAATGAAACCAGACAAGGGGGGAGGGGTGGTAGTCATGGATACAATACAGTACGAAGGGAAAATGTTGGACTTACTTAATGATTCTGAAAAATACACCAGGGTATCCATTAACGAAGTGAACATGGCCTATAGAAAGATTCATCTTTTATTATATGACATGTTAATGCAGGGTTCAATAGATCAAGACACTTACAAATTTTTGTTTGTAGATAAACCAAAGATTCCCTGCATCTTCGGGATTCCCAAAGTCCACAAAAATGCCTGTGACCCACCCCTCAGACCTATTGTGTCGGCTGAAGGATCAATAACAGCTCCTTTAGCAAAATTCGTTGATTACAAAATTAAACAAGTACTCGAGGGAAGAGAAAATGTTCTAAAAGACTCCTGGGACTTGTTGAGAAGGATTAAACCTTCATTGTATAGTGAACGTCTTGGGTTCAGAACTATGGACGTGATTGATTTGTTTGGTTGCATCCCACACGAACTGGGGCTTTCTTGGTTTGAAGAAAAATTAATTGAAAGTAAAAAACTAAAACACATTGATTTTGTCAATACTTTAACATTCATGGAAATAGTGTTAAAAAATAATTTCATCTACTTTCAAGGGGAGTACTTTAAACAAGAAAGGGGTGTTGCAATGGGGGCACATTGTGCGCCCACATATGCCAATATTATCATGGCTTATTGGGAAGAAACTTTTCTTCTCAATTCTCCTCTGATGAAGGAATGCTCCCTATACACTAGGTACCTAGATGATTTATGTTTTTTCTGGATGGGTAGTGAGGAAAACTTTAACAACCTTTTGGCCTTTGTTAATAACACCTCCACATTTCTGAAATTTACCAGCAATTTTGATGAACAAGAGTTAAAATACCTCGATGTTCACATTGAGAAACAAGAAGGGAAACTGTCATCAAGAATTTTCAGGAAAGAAACTTTTTCTAATTCCTATTCAGACTTTACCAGTTGCCATCCCCCCCATCAGAAGAAGGGTGTGGTGAAAGGGCAACTGGTTAGGTGCAGTAGAATGACCTCGGACAACAAAGCTTTCCTGGAGGAAACAGAATTTTTAAAGAATCTCTTTATTCAGAGAGGATACCCTTTAGAGATGTTTAACAAGGTGTTGGAGGAGGTTAGTATAAAAGATCAGACACCTTTGCCCCAATCTTAGGGATAGAAGAAACTACCACTCATACTTTAGGGTTGGGAGGTCATCTTGCTGAAAAGGGGACAGGGTTAATCACTACCTTCAGTGAACAATCTGCCTTTGTTAGGAACATATTCTCTAGAGAATGGGACAACTTTTCAAAATTTTCAGATCTTGAATGTATTTTTGACAATGAATTAACCCATGTATATCGTAGAGGGAAAACTATCAAGAATTATCTTGAAATGAGGAAGAAAAACAATGTGTGTAACAATTATGACAAATCCAAGAAGGGCTTACAAAAGTGTGGGAAATGTAAATATTGCTCTTATTTGATTTGTGGGGATAGTATGGTATTAGAAGCAAGGAATAAGACCCTCCGTTTAAATACATTCGCCAATTGTGACACTAAAGGCATCATATATTTAGCCGTTTGCAAAAAGTGTCCCTCTTTCTATGTCGGAAAGAGTGAAAGAAAGCTCAGACAGAGAATATACGAGCACTTATATGATGTCAGGGTGATGAAAGAAAAAAATGCATTCAGTAGGCATTCAACAAAATGTAACACCACAGGCTACTCATTTTTTGTATTGGAAGTTGTTCCCACTAACCCAAGAGGGGGGATGTGGGAGACACTTATTGACTACAAAGAGTTGTACTGGCAGCTCTTTTAGATGCGATCGTAATTTTGGGCTCAATGACATGGTATCATTGGCCCCAGTTTTAAAGATGAGGGCTGCCAAGCTTTGATTTAATGAAGTTCTTCCTTGGTCTATTTTTATGATCTTCACTGTTTTGAAATTTTATATACATTCTCAAAAGACAAGTCTTGTATTTTCAGCTTAAAAAAAGTTTAGTGTGTGGCTGTAATTAACTCAATGACCACAAGATGGTGTCTGGTTATAATATTAAATCTACAAGTCTGAATGACATGTTATATAGTAACATTTTCAAAGAGATTCATTTAAAAGTATAGAAAGTTTTTAAAGCATTGGAAAACTTACATTAAATATATACTAAATATGTAACAATTTGAGTATAAATGGTTTTAGTGAATTGTATTCATTTTTGCAAGTGTTTTTAACATGGCTTTCATGAATTAATTACTCAATTAAGTGATTTTAATTTATTGTGCTGCTTGATTGGACAAGAGATCTGTGATTAAATTCAAACAGTATATAAAACCACCTCATTTTAAATTTGATGTATAACTGATGAAGTTGTCGACGAAAACGTCTATGTGGATACGTTATTGTTCTTTTACTGATCCAGTCTCTACTGTGGAGTTTTTAAGTGCTTATTAAAGCAATTTTTCCTTGGAGCTTCGATTCATTTGTGCCTGGTGGAGTATTCTTAGTTAACTTTTTTAATAATACACATTGAACATTTAGTAAATGCTACTTTCAAACAGATTACAGTCATA
This sequence comes from Protopterus annectens, assembly GCF_019279795.1. Classification (NCBI taxonomy): domain Eukaryota; kingdom Metazoa; phylum Chordata; order Ceratodontiformes; family Protopteridae; genus Protopterus; species Protopterus annectens. Next base: position 208,706,582 of record NC_056750.1, on the reverse strand, counting down.
AGCAATACCAGCATTTAGCACATATAGTACTAACTTATTATAAAACACTTTACAAAACATAACATTATTTTCAAAGTTATATATACATAACATTACATTCAGGTTTAAGACACATTGAGCAGCAGTTATACAATTGACCATTGAGCAGCAGTTATACAATTGATCAAAAATAAAAAATAAAATAAATAAAATAAAATTATTCCAGGGATGTATATAGTTTTATTTATATATATGTTTGCATGTATATGTAGATATATATATATATATATAGTTTCACTTTCAAAGCTCGAAATACTGAAATGTCAAATTTCAGTATCTCAAGACGAAAATATTGGAAGTGAAAATCACGAAACACAGAAATTGTCCCAGGGCAAGTAAACACTTGGCCCATCATGAGGAGATATGCCCTTTTCCCGATTGTATTCTGATCATGGAGTTGGTATATACAGTTAGGGGGTCGTGGGGGGCATAGCCCCCCACCTAGGTGGGTTTCTGATGGTACAGTATGTATTTTTAGTTTTGGGCAAGTCTTTATTTACCCTGGGACAACTTCTGTCTATCATGTTTTTCATGTTCGATATTTTCATCTCAAGATACTGAAATTCGACATTTCAGTATTTTGAGTTTTGAAAGTGAAACCATTTTTACATACACACACACACACACACACACACACACACACATATATATATATATATGTATATGTCGTTGTAGAGGGGCTTTCTCCTTGCAAAAATGTTTTTTTATGCTGCATTTTGCATTTTTTGAATAGAATGTTTTCTGTCATTTGTGATTCAATGAAATTAGTTTTTAGTCAAATGAGTTTTCAGTTATTTGGGTTTGTGTTTTGTGATTCAGTCAAATGAGTATTCATTCAAATGACATAAATCCACATATATATATATATATATATATATATATATATATATATATAATCAGCATCAACCCACTTTTCCTATTTTTGTCCATGGGGTCAGGTGACCATCACCTAGACCCACTGTTCACACCACTGGGTAGCTAGCATGTATATGTACCATCTCTCTCTCTCTCTTAGCAAAGTGAATATTCAACAGCTTTGGAATAACATGGTACCTTGCCTCACTTGGAAGTTAGATTACTATAGTTTGTATATATATATATTTTTTTTTTTTTTTTTTTTTTTTTACACAAATCTACAACACATTTTCAAAAAAAGAATGACTGTAATGTGGTCCATTGAAATTGTAAGTACATTGAACAGCATTAGACTGAAAAAATACTCCTACCCTCAAAATAACCTGAAAGCAAGTGCTTTTGCGAGAGAGAAATGCCCCTTGTATCTCCTACATGTGGTGGCTACAACCCTCACATCCACTGCAATGTGAATACATATACATTCATACATATAGATATATATATATATATATATATATATATATATATATATATATATATATATATATATATATATATGTGATTCCCATATTGCTGAACTTCAAGTCTGTGGGTGTTCTATGCAGCAAATGCCACTGAGCATTCGCTCATATGTGGTCACCATTAAGACTAGAGATTGCGGTACAATGCAGATCAGGAAATGTACCCTTTTCCTCACTGAAGAAAGACAACAGTCGAAAGCGCTTATTGGATATCTTCATGGGACAGTTTTGAGCTTTTTATTTTTCATTTTATTTTCAAGTCGAAGTTTTATTCGTATTAAAAGACTACAGTTTAATTAGAACACTCGTGGATTTCGTTGTTTGGCCATCCTTGGATGGATTTTCTGTCTTTTTTCTGCCAAACTTTTCCTCACTGTAGTGCAATCTCAGAGTTGGAATATATAAGTTGCAGGGGATGTGGGGGCGCAGCACCCTACAGGGCAGTGCAGGGGGGCTTGCCCCCCTTCAAAAATGTTTATGTCAGGTGTTTGTATTGTTGGACAGCAGGTAGGTGTAAGTGGCAGCAGATATAAGTAACAATGATATCGAAAATGCCAAATTCAATATCAATTTTTTTTCATTATTTTCACCTAATTAATATGCAGCATGTTGGTATTGTGAGTTTGTAATGCGAACAGTTTACATTGTACATGTCACTTTTTTGATAATAAACCATATATATATATATATATATATATATATATATATATATATATATATATATATGGACACCTGTCAGATGGACGAAAACCCAGTTTGTCAACGACCACATCACCGAGATGACATCGCCGACAGAACGTATCCCCGACAGCTGTGAGTAGCGCAGAATGGGATTTATTCCCTCACTGTAGTGCAATCTCGGAAGTGGTATATTTAAGTGGTATATTTAAGTACAGGGTGTGTCGGGGGCAGGGGGGCTTGTCCCCCTCCTATACACATTTTAATGTGTTTTTTGAATGTATTACGGGAACGGGAATGTATTCTGTTCCGTAATACCTTGACTTACCGTTGCCAGGGATGTATGTTGTCGGCGATGTCATCTCAGTGATGTGGTCGTTAGTCATCTGACATGGACCCACATAGATATATATATATATATATATATATATATATACATATATATATATATATATATATATATATATATATATATATATATATATATATATATATATATATATATATATATATATATATATATATATATATATATATATTTAGGAATAATACCAACTCCTAATGTAGCCAAATGTATGACAGGCACATTTGGAAAATTCTGGTTACTGCTCCTTTGCATATAAGGATCTGTAACTGTGGAAACTACTACCATAGTGTCTACAAGAGTATCATATATTGGCTTGTTTTATATTTGTATTTGAGCTCTTGTTTGCCCCTTGATCATATGGTATTTTAAGTGAGAATCCATATAGATAAAACTGAAGCTACAGCTGATTTTGAAATGAAAAAAATAAATAACAGAAAAATAAGGTAAAATGGGAATATTTCTTAGAGTTGCATTTCTAGAATATGCTTCTGCAATCTCTATTTATATAATTAAAATTGTCTTTTGCAGTTTATATTTTGGTGCAGCTCATCACTAATATGCACTGAACTGTGATCTCATATGTGCTAATTATATGAACGTTAGTGGGTTCCATATGACAGGGTGCCTAGAGAGGAGTTGTGGTATTGTATGAGGAAGTCAGGAGTGTCAGAGAAGTATGTAAGAGTGGTACAGGATATGTACGAGGGTAGTGTGACAGCGGTGAGGTCTGAGGTGGGAGTGACAGATGCGTTTATGGTGGAGGTGGGATTACATCAAGGATCAGCTCTGAGCCCTTTCTTATTTGCAATGGTGATGGACAGGTTGACAGACGAGATCAGACAGGAGTCCCCATGGACTATGATGTTTGCAGATGACATTGTGATCTGTAGTGAGAGTAGGGAACAGGTGGAGGACACCCTGGAGAGATGGAGATTTGCTCTAGAGAGAAGAGGAATGAAGATCAGCAGGACTAAGACAGAATATATGTGTGTGAATGAGAGGGAGGATAGAAGAATGGTGAGGATGCAAGGAGTAGAGGTGGCGAAGGTGGATGAGTTTAAATACTTGGGTTCAATAGTTCAGAGTAACGGTGAGTGTGGAAGAGAGGTGAAGAAGAGAGTACAGGCAGGATGGAGTGGGTGGAGAAGAGTGTCAGGAGTGATTTTTGACAGACGAGTACCTGTAAGAGTGAAAGGGAAGGTCTACAAGAGGGTAGTGAGACCAGCTATGTTATATGGGTTAGAGACAGTGGCATTGACAAAAAGGCAGGAGTTTGAGCTGGATGTGGCAGAGTTAAAGATGTTAAGATTTGCACTGGGTGTGACGAGGGTAGACAGGATTAGGAATAAGTATATTAGAGGGTCAGCCCAGGTTGGAAGGTTTGGAGACAAAGCCAGAGAGGCAAGATTATGTTGGTTTGGACATGTGCTGAAGAGGGATGCTGAGTATATTGGGAAAAAGATGCTAAGGATGAAGCTACCAGGTAATAGGAAAAGAGGAAGGCCTAAGATAAGGTTTATGGATGTGGTGAGAGAGGACATGCAGGTGGTTGGTGTGACAGAGCAAGATGCAGAGGACAGGAAGAAATGGAAACATGTGATCCGCTGTGGTGACCCCTAACGGGAACAGCCGAAAGAAGATGATGAGTGGGTTCCTACTGTTACATCAACTCATTTTGAGGTGGAATATGCAAACATCGACTATACACAGCTGAAATCATACCCTGCTGAAAATGCATAACATTGATGCTCAAAACATCAAAATTACTATGTGTAGTGTGAGTCATAGGCCCATGTGTGCCCAGCAACCATTTGTTCACACTAGAAATGTTTTTGCAAATTAACAAGCAAAAGGAAGATGAAAACATCCTTCTCCCAACATCTTCCTAGTATTGGCATATATCCTGAGTGCATTGCAAACACATTGCATAGGCAGCATCACAATTCAAATGCCTAGTTATGTATAGACATAGTAGTGACCTGACTACAGAAAAAAAAAAGAAAAAAAAGTTCTGTGCACGAACAACACAACAGTAGCACTGCAGTCCACAATTATAAAATGTTTTGTAAATATAGCATTTGATGCTTGTAAATAAAGTTTGTTGACTGCTGGCTTTGAAATACTTTGTAAATAATTTCTGTTCGCCATGTTTTGATTTGTGAAAAATGTATTTCTGTCCTTGTTCTGGAGCTTTTCTCCCTGAGCCTCCACTGAGAATAGGCATTTCAGTTACCAGATGGATTTTCCCAGTAAACAAGAATAAATAAATAAATAAATAAATAAAAATGAAACAAGCAGCACAGTGACAAAAAGGCAAAACTGTGGTGTGGAAAAATCACAACAGATGTAGACATACTTTAGATTGTCAAGAGGAGAGCTACACCTTTAAACAGCTATCCAAAGTATTCTGTTGTCCAGCACCGTTTGAAATAACCGTGACCTCATTAGTAACCTGTGCCTTTCGAAAGAAGGGGTTATACCTACAGACATTCTCAGGTCTTAATCATCTAACCTATTTTGCTTGCAAACAAGGACAAACACTAATGATGAAAGATCACACAATGCCCATCTAAGAAGACACTGTATGTGCTAATGCCACACATCCACTGAATTCTGTTTCCTAGGAAGACACAGTTTATTTAAATCATTAGTGTTCTAAAATGTGATTGGAAATAATCGAGGGAGCCATGCTTTACATTTGGATTGGGCATTAAATTTATGATGTTTCCTAGTATGTAGCTCCTTCAAATCATTGCTGTACCCTTATCTACAAATTCAGCTGATAATTCTCCGAATGCATGCAGAACCTCATCCCCATATAAAAAAAACAGAGCAATCACCTTTTCACTTGCATTTGGAATTTCCTAGATGTCTCATTCTGAGTGGCAAGGCCAAGATTTTGTAATTTCCTCCAAATATTTTGTTCAAAGTGGAACAAACAACCCTTGCTTACTACTTCACTGGCACTGCAGCAAATATAATACGTTGCTGCTTTTTGAAAATCACACAGTACATACTACACTGCAGGCCTGAGATTAAATTGTACAAGAAGTTTGTATATACTCTGCCACATTACATTATAGGCACATTAGGACTTCTTAATCATCAGACTAATCACTAAAGGAATAGTTTTTGTAGTTCCACAGTAATTCAAAACACATGTATGCTATATAGTTGTCAACATACGTTTCCTCTGGTACAGCTGTGCTATCCATCAACCATATATTCGCTTAGCTTAGACCTACTACATTTTGCACCATCCTCAGTACAATGACTGTCAAACCATAGTTGTCATCTGCCAATTTCTTATAAATGAATGAACCACATTTTAAAGAAAATCAATCCATGTCTAATGACTCTAAGGTTATCTCTGCAATAGAATTAGATTTGAATTATTTCTGTTGTACCCTGTTGACTCTCTGAAGTAGAGCCCTCCTCAATGGAAAAAAAAACTGCTGCTTCCATTGAAGTCAAAGCCATCATGTCATCGACAACACATTCCTACTAACTGTCAGGTCTGCACCTGACACATAATGTTTCACTTATGCTGTGTTAAGAAGCAGGTGGTGTGTTGCGCCTTTCAGTAACTTCTCACCAGCTGATGTCAGACAGGTAGTAGGTCTTCCTTTACACATCTCAGAAACTTTATATTTACAGGTCCAATGCTTGTTTTTAAAGGCTTTTACACAAAGATATAAACATTCCTATTATTACCAGCATAGGTCAGCCTAAGACAACACGGTCGATAAGCTGAGTCAACATATCCTAGTGCATCTTTGTGGGAACTGAGCCCCACCTTCATTGTAGATTACTTTATGTGATTTCTGCATACATCTCCTTATCATGTTTTTTATGTAAGCAATACTGTGACATTCTGACTATGTCAGTAATCAATCGCTTACATTTTCAACATTTCAAATGTCTCGTTTCAGTTATCGATGTTATACGCTGTTGACAAAACAATAGAAGTCTGTGCCATCCGTGCTGATTATTCATGTTGCTCTGCCGATTCTACTTTTAATTTTGTGTATCATGTAACTGTTTTTGTTCTAATATTTACCTGTTTATACTCCTCAGCCCATCATTGAATACTGGTCATGGCTGAGGAGGGTCAGACTGACCAGCCCCCCTAGCGCGTTACCAAATAGAAATAAATAAATAAAAGTTAACAAAACCATAAAGTAGCTTATTAATAGCAATCATGTGATCTCTAGGGTGCATTTTTAAGTGAAAGAATAAGCAGGGTAGTATGTGTGACGTGCTGCTGAAATAAAGGACCAGTTCTCTGACCATTCTCTGCCTTTCAGCTTACAACTGTTTTGTAAGGGGTATACACTTGCTGTTCTAGATGCTGTATGTACTGTCTCAGTTGATCCTTGTTTCAGTTCTATTTGTCATGATTTTTCTTAAACAGAATTTTGTTTTAATTTCTGCTTTTGTTTCTCCAATATAGTTAACTTTTCTTTTTCTTATGCTTTTTATCTTACCATTTATACTTTTTATTATATAGGAAATAGCAGAGGTGTTGTACAATCTCAAGCAAGGCATGGAGCAAGTAGCCAACAACAAGACGTTTAAGTACATCCTTGCAACTTTACTTGCCATTGGAAATTTTCTCAATGGATGTAAGGTAAATCGTATGTTTCTTATTTTCTATTATCTCAACTTTCAGCAGCACTACTGACGTGAGTGAGTGAGTGAGTGAGTGAGTGAGTGAGTGAGTGAGTGAGTGAGTGAGTGAGTGAGTGAGTGAGTGAGAGTCAAAATCTTAGATTATATGCAGTTGCGGGCAATGGTTTTAAAATTTGCTATACTTTTGTTGCTTTCAAATGTCATAGAGTTAATACAGTTCAAAACAGTTAAGTTTATATTTTTTAGTAATATTGATGTTGCAGTACTGCTTGCCCTACAAATGAGCATAGCAGATGATGTGAGTAAACTCACAGACCTGTCAAATTCAGAAAAAAAATAAGCATTATGTAGGATCTGGCCTCAGTCTCCTTAAAATACTCCACTTCATAAAATGTACTTCAGATAGCATATAAGATGCATTCCAGAAATGGAGACAAAGGTGATGGGTACATTCGCACTTTAAATGACATTCCTTTAGCATGTGACACTGAGATGTTCTTTTGCATTTATGAGTGTACATCTTGTACAATTCAGAATACTTCTTGAGTTTTATTTCCTGGGCAGCATGCAGAACATAGTCTGAGGACTTTTTTCATCACCCTGATCATACCTCTCAATCTGGACAAAATCATAAAAATGGAGGGAGGGGGGTGGCAAAGGCCCAAAAATAGGAACAATTTTTAACTATTACTGTTACAAGCTTAGAACATAGATAGAATAACAGGTTTTGCATTAGCATGAATTTTTCTTAAGGATATGAAGTCTGAAACTCAAATATCTGTCATTGTTTTTTTTTTTTACTTAAATCATCAATAATTTGCCAATGGTTTGCTGGAAAACCACAATTTTAAATGTAAAATGTACCAAAAATATGAGGCAAAAGTCTGACATTCTGCGGAGATCTGTACAATTGAGAGGTATGACCCTGATGTCCTTACTCTATGATGCACAAAAGGGTTCAAACTCTCCAGTGAGCTTATGTTTAGTGTACCTAATAATAATGGTATTTCACCCAGGAATAAGGAGGTTATAACATCTCTGTACTCCTCCCTTATCAGACCCATTATCGAGTACAATGCCCCCTTCAGAATGTACCCTGCCAAGCACATGTAGCAGCTGAAGAGACCACAGAGGTTCCTGACCGGGAAAATCCAGGGTCTCAAACACCTATCCTATACAGATAGGCTAAAAGCCCTGTCCCTCTACTCAGTCTCGTACAGACTGCTCAGAGGTGACCTGTGTCTGGCATACAAAGCCATTTTGGACCCAGCCTTGATGGAGTTGCTGCATATCCGTAAGACAAACTCCTCATGCAACCTGCATGAAAGGCCTTAACCTGGTCTGTGACATTACTAGAACTTGTTGACGGGATAGATCTGTGTCCCAAAGATTCCCCCATCTGTGGAACAGACTCCCTCTCCATGTCAAGCAGAGTACTTTTCTAGTCCTCTTTAAGAGGAACCTGGATGACTGAATGGAAAACAGAAAATATACCCCAGGGATCCCGCCTGTGTCCCTGCTGGACAGGGGAAACAGGTGCTGACTTTGAGGGAACATGGGCAAAATTCTTGCCTAAACTTATAAGGGCCTCCGAGCCAATAGCCTCCTATGAACCTATGTGTTTTCCCAGATGGAAACTAGGATTCTGAGCAGCTGCAATGGGAAGGGGGGTAGCAGCCAACAGAAATATTTATTGGAGATATGAAAATGTCTAGTTTAAGGTAAAAAGTAAACATTTTAAACATCAAAATGGCTTCTAATCACTTTATTGAGCACTGTCTGCTCTTAGCCCTTACACTACTGGTTTGTGCTTCCACTTTGAAACTGTGGTAAATAACTTATGAAATTAAAGATGATGAAACATAAGACTGAAGCCTGAAAGAGTTGATTAGGTGGACAGACAGCAACCTATTACTGTCTAACAGGAAAGCTTATGCTGGAAGTAGAGGCTTGTTCTCGGAGTCAGATCACAATGAACAAATAGAATGTTCCAGAACTGTGTTCTGATTCCAGCACTGTGCCATGCTCTGCTAATCAGGGTGTTGCCATGGCTCTGTTCTGGTCACTCTTTGAGTGTGGCACTTAGACTGATGCATAGTCATGCAAACATAGCTGCTAGAAGAGGGCATTGTTCAGAGGCTTAAAAAATAATAATTTGAAAACAAATAGCACCTTTACAACTGATCAAGAAAAAAATAGCCTACCTAACAACCACCCACACACTTAAAAAATACTTTTTGCAGTGGAGCAATTCCCCTGTCTTGTACCCTCACCATTGTAAGGTCTTCACTTCTACCCAGTACAAATACAAACTCGACAGCTCCACAACAATGGCAAGAGATGAAAGTCTTCAACACCTTTCACAGTGGTTTTCCACAAATAGCTAGCATGACATGACCCATAAGCAAGTGTCAATTCAGCCAGATGTGCTCAGCCCATCTGAACCTGATCAAAGGGCAGTCAGTCACTAGTATGGAAGCCAGTATCAGAATTACAGTATCATCTCTCCTTAACCTCAGGCAGAAATTTAAATCTGCAGTCCACAGATTAGGACAGTGTGCCTTCTGAACAGCAGAGAGGGTAGCAAAGATCATACACTTAAATAGCAGCAGCAGCAAAACAAAATTCACCCCTAGTCTTACAGTTAAATACCACTTCCCCAGTTAAGTAGCATTTCAGAAATGCACTTCAAATACCTTTTTCACAAAAATGTTTGGAACAATATGTATTGACTAGATAAAAAGCCAAATAGTAATCAGTTATAATTCACGTAAACCACATAGCCACGTTTGTCTTTAGTTGGTAATGCACTTACGTCAGTCCATAAAATCCAGCATGCAAACTTGTTTTAGACATGATAAGAAGAAGTAGGTTTATTTTTTAGTGAAGTATCTTTGAGGCCAATAAACACATTAAAAAGGTCACATCGCTTTGCTGTTTTGCAGTTCATCTCGGTTAGTGCCTGCAGCATTGCTGATATAAGTACAAATATTTGTTTTTCTATATTAATGACCACTGTGCTAACTTCAGGTTCTCTAAACAGAAGGCTATGAAGTGACATCAAGAGATAAGTGATGAAGTGATTAAAATTGCCTTTTCTGTCACCTTTCCCTAGAAGTGTATTATACAAGTTTCAGATTATTAGCAATCTGTGTCAGTAAGATATAGGTCGGTCATGTGCTGGCTCTGATGTTTCCCGCTCCTGTGCTTTTCTTCTGTGCACTGCAATTGAAGGAATGAAAAAAAGCAAAAACCTTAAATGTTAATGCTTTTGTTTATCAGTATGTTCAAACGGTGCAGAGTCATTTCTGGAATATAGTCCTGTAGATGGGTTCTGTTTGTTTAGTCAAATCAAAATCTTCATGACTTTCAGAAGAGTGAGGTACATGAATATTGTCAGTGAATTGAATCCAGAGAGAAATCATGGCGTCACAGTTATGCTTCACCTACTAATCCCTAATGTTTAACTTGCAGAGGACTTAACTGCTGAGTTAAACTGCTCTGGATCCATTGCAATGAAAAAACTCTAAATGCCTCTTCAGGCCAGTGGTCTTATAGACTATATACAACAGCAATACTGACATCACTGCTGTAAAAACAGAAGATAAAAGAAAAGGTCTTGCTCATTTAAACTGTTCCTTATTTTTCCTTCCTCTAACTTGAAACAGATAATATTACGTGAGTGCTACAATAACTAATAACAAGCTCAGTTAATCACTTTTCTCTTGTTTTAATGTCCCTGCAGGTAAAAGGCTTTGATTTGGAATACCTTGAAATGGTGCCACAAGTGAAGGACACAGTATACAAAAAACCTCTCCTGTATCACATATGTAACATTCTACTGGAGATCTTCCCCGAGTCCACAGACTTCTACTCTGAGATTCCTTCTATTACCAAAATTGCAAAGGTAATAAAGTGAGGGGGGGGGGGTGGCCTCAGTCTGAAACCACACTATAAACTCTGAGATTATTTTTTTCATTTTTGACAAAGCATATTTTACAGTTTTTTAAGTGTAATACAAACATTGATTTTCTAGAAAGATTATAGAATGACAGAGCTGTGAATGGGCTTTTATTTAGTACAGAGAGAAAAAAGAATGAATATTAAGTAGTAACTAAGCAGCTGTTACTTGAACCAAAATATGAAGTACTCACTAGTGATGGCTCAATTTCATTTTTATTACAACTGAGTAGATCAAGAAGATGGTGAAGGGTGCAAAATCCTTCCAGAGTCCATATTCTAAAATATGGTCTGAAAAGCTCACAGTGCAGGAAGGTCTATCCAGCAATAATGGGTTTGTCCACATCAGATTACAAACTAACTGTGAACTGACAGCCAAGTATGCCAAGGTTTCACAAATAAAAAACATACTGACTAGTCAGCCAGTACAAGAATTAAAGTACTAGACCTGAACTGGATGAGATATGTACTGCATTATTTAATAATATTCACAACACTAAAAGATATAGTCAAGCAACAGCTCTTCTTTTTAAGTATGCGTTTTGTGTATCCCTGTACCACTATAGGAACTGTGATAACATCAGTGCTTGAATGTTTAGCTGCAGGGCTATTTGTAGATTATTTATAGTGACAATCAGAACAGGCATAACAGAGGGGCGTGGCCAAGGATGAACACAGGATAGCAGCAGATTTCTTCAGCTCCACCAATTTCATTACATTGACAGGAATTAATTACTTAAAAAATTAATTCTTGAAGTAATTTTCTTTCTAAATATGTTTGTTTTATATAGTTCTTGAACTATATCTAAAAAAGAAAGGAAATCTTAATAATATTCCTGTCAGAAATTACTTTGGAAATTTTCCTGTCAGTTTATCAGTCTGAAATGAGTTCCAGTAAGACAAATTCTCAAGACTCCAGCATCAGGAAAGAACTTCAGTCTCTGATAATTATAGTCCAGCAACTTACTGCTAAAATGGATAAAATGGATACTAAAATAGACACTTTCATAGAAAAAACTACAAAACAAATAGACTTGTTACATATGGACCTGCAACAACAGAAGATCCAGATGACAGGCATAGAAGAAGCTGTGAATGACATGGAAAATAAAATACAAGAAGAGGAAATCAACATTGAGTTTCTGCTGAAACAAAATACACATTTACAAACAAAGCTGGATGACCTGGAAAATAGATCTAGGCGCAATAACATTAGGATTTTTGGACTGCCAGAAAATATTGAAGGTAACAATATTACTTCTTTTTTAACAACATGGCTCCCTAAAACTTTAGATTTACCAGAAGCATTCTCTTTTGGTATCGCAAGAGCACATAGATCTATAGCTAATACTAACTCTAACAAAAACTATCCTAGATCAGTTATAGTTAGATTTCTATCATCTTTTGATAAAGAGATGGTTCTTAAATCTGCTTGGGCTAAAGCTCCTGCTAAGTTTAATGAGACAACTGTGTGTTTTGACAATGACTATTCTTCCATGGTAATTGCTAAAAGAAAAGTTTTTCTGCCACTAATAAGGGGGCTTAAAAAAGCACAGTTTAAAACATACCTTCTGTTTCCTGCCAAGCTTAAAATCTTCCTTCCTGATGGTCCTAAGGTCTTCGATGATTTACACTCTGCTTTACTGTTTGTCAAAGAAAAAGGATTTTGGATAAAATAGAAGAAATGGAATGGGCTAGTTCTTCATTAAAGAGATTGGCAACTGAAGCTTCCTGGAAGACTTCAGAGAAGAAGAAGAGACTAAAAAACAAATGATTTGTTATATGTTTTTTTTTCTCTCTCATCATTTTAGTTCATTATTAATCTTTTTGAATATAGTTCCTGCATTTCCAGAAAGCCACAAATATTTTGGAAAAGATTTAATCAAAGTTATTCTCTATGTGCAAAGAAATGTTTTGTTTCATAACCAGTCAAAATGCCTGAGGATTTAATGGCAGGCTGTGACTCGATTTGTTTTTCTTTCTGAAAAAAGTAAGGTTAGTAATTTGATACATTTTTTTATCTTTATCTTTTTTTTTCCTTCTTCTTTTATTATTTTCTTTGTTTAAACAATGACATTCTATTTAGATTATGTAGTGGGTAAAGGGTGGGGGAGGGCAGGGAGAGAACAGTAATGAAAATATCATTAATAGAATAATAACATATTTATTTCTTGTAAAAGTTTATAAGTTCTTCAAATGCTATTTCTAATTATACTTTCTTGATTATACTGCTTATGCTTGTTTGTAAATAATCTGTCATGCTTTAACTAATAATAATCAGAACTAAATAAGAGTAAATAATATGTTTTATTTTTAACTCTATTAATATAAACAGTAAGTAACATTCCATTGTATATACTTCTTACAGCTTTCTCTTACATTTTTATTTCTGCCTCACTCCCTTTTATTTTCTACTCTCTTTTCTTTTCTTTATTAATATATAGAAATGCTTTTGACTGTGTGGGCACAGTGAATAATAGGATTTGTATGAAAATTGAGTTGGGAGAAGAATGCTGAGTTTTATTGCTTGTTGGTAATTTTGAGTTTAATTTCACTTGCATAGAGGCTGTGATGATCTGTGGAATACATTGTGGAGGTTCTGTCATGTTTAGATGCATTTACACTGCTAAATGAATGTTTGTCACTAGTTTTAATAAGTTTCCGCCAAAATGTTAAGAGAGACAATCTGGGATGTGGGCTGTCTTATGCACAATGTCCTTGAGTTACCTCAGAATCTTCAAATCACAGAATTCTCACAGAGAAACTGAAAGCAGTTAGTATAAACATTGACAAGGTTATCACACTGACACACCACAGATTCAGGAAAAATACTCTGTTCATAAAATATGTCAGTTATAATGAGTTTAAATGATGTAGTTTCTTGTAGTAAGTAAATGTCTTATTTTAGAAGGCATAAAAATGAAACATTTATTTAAATGTTTTTGAAAATCTACTTAACAGCAGCATAATAATCTGTGTTAAAAATTTGTGTTCCAAACATATACTTTACTATAACTCATTTAATTCATCTGATTGACAAACATAAATAATCTTATAACTCTATTCTGGAAGAAATGTCATGTGATATATTTTAAAGCAGTAGGTTAGCATGATTGTAAAATCTGGTTACCAATATGTGTTTGCTGTGCATTATTTTGTATAAAGCAGACAGATTTATTCTAGGGACAGCAAGTGGGATAGTGCTCTACAAAGACACAACTCAGTGAGATCAGATATATATATATATATATATATATATGTGTGTGTGTGTGTGTGTGTGTGTGTGTGTGTGTGTGTGTGTGTGTGTGTGTGTGTATGTGTGTGTGTGTGAGTGTGATGGCTTTTTTCTGAGAATCTGCATAACTATCCAATATGATTTATAATAATTTCTATGAATACAATATTTTACTCTATTGACAAAATGAATGTTTGCCACAAGTTTTAATAAGTTTCCCACCAAAATGTTAAGGGAGACAATCTGGGATGTGGGCTGTCTCATGTACAGTGTCCATGAGTTTCCTCAGAAGCTTCACTCACAGAATTTTCACAGAGAAACTGAAAGCAGTTAGTATAAACATTGACAAGGTTATCACACTGACACACCACAGATTCAGGAAAAATACTCTATTCATAAAATGTGTCAGTTATGATGAGTTTAGATGATGTAGTTTCTTGTAGCAAGTAAATATCTTATTTTAGAAGGCATAGAAAATGAAACATTTATTTAAATGTTTTTGAAAATCTACTTAACAGTAGCATAATAATCTGTGTTAAAAACTTGTGTCCCAAACATATACTTTACTATAACTCATTTAATTAATCTGATTGACAAGCATAAATAATCTTATAACTCTATTCTGGAAGAAATGTCATGTGATATATTTTAAAGCAGTAGGTTAGCATGATTGTAAAATCTGGTTACTAATATGTGTTTGCTGTGCATTATTTTGTATAAAGCAGACAGATTTATTCTAGGGACAGCAAGTAGGATAGTGCTCTACAAAGACACAACTCAGTGAGATCAGATATATATATATATATGTGTGTATGTGTGTGTGTGTGTGTGTGTGTGTGTGTGTGTGTGTGTGTGTGTGTATGTATATATGTGTATGTGTATGTGTGTGTGTGTGTGTGTGTGTGTGTGTGTGTGTGTGTGTGTGTGTGTGTGTGTGTGGGTATGTGTGTGTGTGTTTATGTGTGTGTGTCTGTGTTTATGTGTGTGATGGCTTTTTTTTTTAGGTAATAACGCAGGTGTTTCTGAGAATCTGTATAACTATGCAATATGATTTATAATAATTTTATGAATACAATATTTTACTCTATTGACAATAATGAGTTTAAGTAAATGCTCATATACAAACAATTCAAGATTTTTTGGAAGCTGTTGATAGAATTCACATGACAGAAAATAGATGCATCTTAATGCATGTAATGTCTGAATCATATTAGCCAAAGTTTTTGATTTAAATGAATGTTAGAACATAATTTTCTCTCCTCTTGATTTCTAACATTAAGATTATTTGAATGTTATTAGAATACAAGTGTTATATATTACATAGATCTATATAATAGTATGAACAGTTTTAAAATAAAAAAAAAAAAAAAGTTTATTTTAGTTTATATGATGCTGTTTTACCAAATGTGTAGTTTTGTCTTGATAGATAATTGAATTGAAAACTGTTAACCTCAGTTAAATATAACTAGTATTAAATTGATAAGGTGGTAGCTGAGGTACTGCTGCTTAGGGTAGGGGTTAACTTGAGTAGTAAATACTGCTCTAAGTTGGAGTTTTCAACTCCAGGTGGGATGCAAGGTTTAATCCTTACATTATTTTCACTTGTTCATTGTTATATGTATATAGTTTTGACATCCACAATATATTTTGTACACTCATTGTCACTACAAACAAAATTGAATCCTATACAAAATCCCATAAGAGATTTAATAAATACAGCTATATTTAAAGGTACACCTAAAAGAGGAGATGTAACATTATTTATCTTGTTATTTGTTATTTCGATCATAAGATTCTTGAGTTTTAAAATGCCAAATGACATCTTTAAAAGGAATTTCTTTAAACATTAATGGATTGAATAATCCGTGTAAAAGGGCAAGCCTAATAAGATACATTAATCTACACAAGGCCAATCTAGTCTTCCTGCAAGAAACCCATCTCTTGAAAAAGATATTGATAAACTAGCCACTAATAAGTATACAGTATTGGTTATTTCAGAGCACACTCAGAAAAAGAGGAGTGGCTATTTTATGGAATAAAAGTATGCCCATTCCTAAAACCATTAAGTCTTATCAGGATGACAAAGGAATGTTTTGTATGGTTACAATACAAATTAATGGGAAGACTTACACTTTAATTAATGTATATTGGATACCTGGAATTGGTATTAATACAGTGAAACATCATATTGATAAGATCATATCATTCTCTGTAGGGGATATTATTTTAGCTGGTGATTTTAATTGTATACTACATGAAAGTGATACTACCACTATAAAGAAAAGAAGAATTACATCTAATGCAAAACATTTAAATGATTTTGCTAATTCTTATAATTTGAATGATATTAATAATCAGATAGAGTCAAAATCATTACCATACACCTTATTTTCTAACAGATACAAAACTTATTCAAAAATAGATAGGGTCTTTATTTCTAACCAGATGGTAACAGATTTAATTAATTCCAAAATCATTTCATGTCCTATATCTGATCATAACTCAATTGTTTTTGAATTCATGATAAAAATACTCATAATGTTCAGATCAAAAGGATACCAGCATACTTAACTCAGCTAAAAGACTATAAAGAATATATACTTTCAGAAGTACAACATTTTCTAGACATAAATAATACTCCTGAAGTCTCCATTGTCTATGTTTGGGATGCCTTAAAATCATATCTATATGGACAAAGTATCAGATGGTATAATAACAAAAGGAAATCTTGGGATAAGGAATTGTTAGATATTCAAAGTAAACTAGACTCTTATAAACATAATAATAAAGAAAATATTATGGACAAGAAAGTTATTGAAGAAATAAACAAACTAAATGAGAAATACAAAGAAATTTTAACTCATAAAGTTAAAATAACTTTAGAGAAATACAAGTTTTGTCTTATTCAATAAGCCCCAAATACTTACATAGACTTAAAAATAAAACAAAAAGATTGAATAAACAAAACCATATCAAAGAAATCTTTTCTCTAAGGAAAAAGAAGAATGTTTCTAGTATACCAGAAATACTGGATGAATTTAGAAATCACTTTCACAAGATTAACCATAACAACATTAACATGGAACCTAAAGATAAAATAAAGGAGTTTATAACCACAAACATGAATAAAAAGCTTAATAAACAACAGATTAAACTATTGGACAAGAGTATTTCATATACAGAATTTATTACACAAATAAATAAGCTTAAATCAAACAAAGCACCGGGTAATGATGGTATTATACCAGAGATATATAAAATCCTTTCTAAAACTACATATTCATTAATACATAAGGTTTTTATTCTGGCCCAAACTGAGTTAATAACCCCCCCCATCTTGGCAATATACATTTATTTCACCAATTTTAAAACCTAATAAAGATCCAACTAGATGTTCTTCATATCGACCCATCTCATTACTTAATGTTGATTATAAAATGTTTATGAGTATTTTTGCTGATAGATTGAAGACAATTATCCCGCATTATAGACATAGATCAGACGGGCTTCATTGTAAATAGAAATACTTTTGATAATATAAGAAGAACTTTAACATTAATTGATTTTGCAAATAGGAAAAAGAAAGATTTAACACTTATTAGTCTTGATATAGGTTCAGCATTTGATTCAGTAAGTTGGGACTATCTGTTTACCTTACTGAAATGCACAAATTTCTCTGATGCATTTGTAAATTTAATTGAGCATT
Source organism: Protopterus annectens (assembly GCF_019279795.1). NCBI lineage: Eukaryota > Metazoa > Chordata > Ceratodontiformes > Protopteridae > Protopterus > Protopterus annectens. Next base: position 208,688,589 of record NC_056750.1, on the reverse strand, counting down.
TATACAAAGGAATGCTGGCTTATATTAAGGTAGGAACATATGTTTCACAAAAATACCCATTCTTAAAGGTACAAAGCAAGGATGTCCACTTTCTCCACTATTATTCACTTTAGTAATGGAGCCTTGGGCTAATTTGATTAGAAACAGTACTGACATAGAGGGTTTTGAAATAGAAGAAAATACAACATCAAAAATTCAACTTTTGCAGATGATGTTCTAATTACATCAGCAGGATCTAATTCTTCTATGCAGTCTTTATTTGATAAAATGATGAATTTTAAAAGTATTTCTGGTTTAATATTCAATGAAGAAAAACTAAAATACTACCTATATATACACGAAAAATACTCTCATTAGTGATTTTACTAAATATGTACCCAACTCAGGTCAGATAACTTATTTAGGTATAATACTATCTAAAGATATTAAATCTATTATATATAATAACTATAATACCTGTTTTCTTAATATACAAAATCTTTTTAATACCTGGAATAATATGTTTTTACTATGGAGGAGAGACTTACAATTATTAAAATGATAATATTCCCCAAGATTTTATACTTAATACAATCAATAATACTTTCACCTACAAAAATAACTATCAAGAAACTGAATACACTAATGTTAAATTTCTTATGGGCACCTAATAGACCTAGGATTGCATTAAAGAAACATACTAATAGCTGGTCTCAAGGGGTATTTCTTTTCCAGACTTTAATTTATATATTATCTCTTCTATTATAAAAGTTATTACTTTATTAATAGATCGGTCATATGTCATAAAATGGAAAGATTATTGGGAGCTAATTAGTATGCACTTCATGAAAATCTCCTTAACACATAAAAATATGATTATAAATAACTCCATGTTGTGGTTGCTAAAGGAATTTTGTACTTCACCTATTACACCTAAACATATGGTCTGTTACCCATTAAATATTATTATTAGTTATCGTAACTTTATATTCATGCACCCTAAGTATAGGGAATGGAATTTTATTGTATTCCTATAATTTATACTCAGGGTATGCTTATGTCATCTACTTCTGAAGGAGCTCATTTAGCTATAGATAATAATCTAAAGTACTGGTATCAGCTGATATCTGATAATAAAGTTAAAAATCTAGATTTCTTAAAACAAGAATTTGATCTAAGAGAAACTTGCTGGTTAGAGGTTCAGATCTTTAGACAACATCTCATTGATAGAATAGATCTAATGTCTATAACAGTTAAAGAATCTATTCCAAAACTGATTGATTACTTGATAATAAATTTACAGCATAAAGTTTGTGATAAAGGTAAACTTTCATATATACATAAAATTATCAGACAAGAAACTTTTTACAATGTAGATTCATACTGGAATTATTTCACCTCTATTAATGGGGACCCACCAACTCAACAAGATAAACAATATATATTGGAATCTGCTTATAGAACTACATCTTCCATTGTCTGGAGACTTTATACATGGAAATTTTACATAGATCTTTTATACACCGTTGATGATGAATAAAATTAATAATAAAGATAATCTATGTAAGAGATGTAATGTAGAAATTAATGCTGACTGGGCTCATATGTTTTATGACTGTATGAAGTTGAAAGAATACTGGAAGTCAATTAATGAATTTTTGCAGGCTCTTTTACAGATAATTTCATTATTTCTAAGTCTCTTATATTATTCAACACACCTGTACCTCAATGTGTTAAAAAGATTAAGCTTCCCTTGTTATGGTCTATCCTAGCAGTGGCTAGGAAAATAATAACTAGAAATTGGATTTCAGATACACCTCCTTCGTTCAATGAATTTAAAAATGTTATGAATATAATGTGTCATATGGAAATAAGCATAATTAGAATGAGAACAACTAGAAAAACATCACATTTTATTGTATGGGACAATTTACAAAATTTGTTAAAAAAATTCTAATTTCAATAGCACAGTATTTTAGTTTAATTAATTGATCTGATTGTAGTGGATGTCTTTGTAAATACTTTAGTTGTTTTGTTGAATATTATAATAATACCTATTTTTAATTATTTGTATAAAATTGTTATGATATTTCTCTTATATGTTAAAACAATAAACTTGTTTTGAAAAAAAAAAAAAGAACAGGCATAACATTGGTCTCCTATTCATTCTTGAAAGAGAATTTCTGTAAAACCAAACAGTCTTTGGTACTATGCCCCATTTCCATATTATGGATATGGATAAATCGTTTATGCTTGTTATTGATGAGTCAAAAGTGGAAATGACCTGATTATACAAATATCTTGAACTTGGGCAAAGCATAGTGAAGCTTCAAATTCCACTTCAGCCTAAATACAGAATGTCTGTCTTAGAAATGAGGGAGTTTGTCATAGTTCTTTAGTATGTCCGGGTCTATATTATATGAACGAAAGTTCATATAAGCAAATGCTCAATGAGTGAAAATCCCGGACAACGAAAACAATATTGTGCCCCCCCACACCCCCCGCTAAATATATATTCCAACTCCCAGATCGCACTACAGTGAGGAAAGGGCAAAAACTCCAATCTTCACTGTACTGCGATCCCACAACACACACCCCCATGTCCAGGAGTTTTGCTTATTAGAGCGTTCGCTTATATGAACTTTCATTCATATAATATAGATCCAGTATGTCCAGAAGAGTAATAAGCTTCAGACGTAGGGTCTCTCATGTCAAAATACAATATTGATTAATAATGACTGCAAGTGCCTCTGTGGAAAATTACAAAAGATTTAAATTCGATCCTGGCACATATCATCAGAATCCAGACATCTGTATTCAGGATCATACTTTTGCTTCTGACGGGGATCGATGGTACGCAGTTTTTTACATGATGGTCTAGCTAGAGATTAAGGCAGGGGGAAATCTTAGTATAAGCAGCCTAACACAGACTTCTCAAACAAGAAACCTGTTATTCACTAGGGGACCACTTCCATTTAAGGGGAAAGCTCCTTTAATAATAATAGTTATCTCTAGCATTGTAGGAGACCTTAGTCACCAGTTATCCCTGAGTAACTGACTGTTTTCAACCCTTATTTTAAATTGGTAAAGGGCCCTACCAAAAAAAAAAAATAATAAACAGGAAAAACCTAAACCACAGCATCTTTAATGGACAAGTCCACTCAAAAGTGAAAAATATTTCTGCATACCTTGATGACCTTTTCTGCAGTGCTGATGTCCTTCTTCAGTACCTTCTAATTTGTTAAACTCCAAAATTGACAAGTAAAGGCTGTAGTTTTGAAAGAATTTAATTTTACGGTCAACACTTTTTCCTTTCTTATGTAATTTTATGCAGAGAGGGAGTATATTACAATGAGATTATATACTGTGGCCCATCACTCCATCACCTTACAGTGGAAGCTCTGTATATCCCTATCTTTATTGTCTCTGGCAAGTATGAAAGTATGTTTTTTTTCAATGACATTTTTGATGTTAGTTAGTGGCCATCTCACCTTTCAAGAATATACAATGCATTATGAGAAGGAGCTCAACAAAATTATGTAACAATGCTGAACTCCATCAGGGCATTCTGATGAGAGGAAAATAAAAAATTAGACTGCAGAGGCATTAATATAGTATAGATAAGATAATATAATATAATATAATATAATAGACATACTTCAGATTATGTTGGTGGTTGTTCTTTAACTGAATTCTCCTCTATATCTGCATGGTCAAAAAGTCAGTTCCCAATATTATGACTAACATTTAAGGTCCACATTCTCATGTTCAAAATTAACAGAACATATTGAAAGTTAAGCAGTAAGGGAAGACTTCCAAAGAGCAAAAATAATACATTTTCAGATGGACCAGAAGGTGCAAGCAATACGTTTTTTCTCTTTGTTATTGTATATATTTCACCCATTTTCAGCTCAGATGCCAGGGAATTTTCAGAAAGTTAGTAAGCAATACAACAGACCAATATATTTGGGAAGTAGACAAATCTAGCATATTGAAAGGTAAATTAATTGTGTTCAAAAAGAGTTGGACTAAATTCACAAGGACCTGGGCTATATTATGATACAGTGCAGGTTAAAATACTATATCAATCTGAAATTATGATGAGAAATGGAAAATATTGGTACAGCTGCTGATGAGGAGAGAAGATAGATTTAACAGATAATCTTTTGGCTATTTAATGAAAAACAGGAAAAAAACAGAGCAACCACGTGTTATGAAATAGGCTGAGTTTTTTTATGTATTATGTAGGCAAGAGGGTCACATACTTGTTATCTATAGGTAAAAGCAGGTTGGTAATATCATAACTTCCACTTGTGTCACAGCCTAATAGCTCACTGGCAGTTCTACGCTAGTCATACAGCTGGTCAGAGGTTCTAGTCTGCGGCACACCTAGTGAAGAGATGCGCAGAACAACCGGACTGTATTAGTAGGCCAGTTCATTGCAGGAACCAAAACTTCAATGATTCAGTAAGAATAAGTTTGCACAGAGAAAAAATAGGGTTATTCAGTAAGGTACCTATTGGCAGTATAAGGACATTCATATATAGGCTGCAGGAAGTCTTTGAATGTATAAATGCAACTTATGGCCAGAAATATGAAATGTCTTAAGAAGCATAAAAAAATAATATGTTTAGGACTCTTGGAGATAATGTGGATTAGATATACTGGGCATATCTATACTGAAGATACTTCAGTGTTGAGTCTATTTAATCTGCAAATGCAAAAGCCAGATTAGAAAAGTGCATTGCATCACTTGATGGCAACATGTAATTAACACAGCCTATAAAATGAAATGTACACAATGGGTTAGACATCATCGGAAGTGGCTGGGTAGCACCCATCACCCCTTCAGAATTTATATGGAGGCCTTATATTGTGCAGCCTTAAATTGTGGGTAAGCCTAGCTGAAAACAGCCTGAGGATATTCAAATTACACTGGGATGTCTGGGAGATGAGTAACCTGGTACTGTGCAGCACTGTGACCAAAGACCTGTTATGGATGATGTGAGGTTACTGTGAGAGTGCTATGTCATCTGGTACCTTAAGCAGGATGCATGTATGCAGGCTGTGCATATGCTGAATGCAGTGGTGTTATATGACAACATTGTGAAGTCTGCTCTCCAGAGACAGATCAGTCATGAACAGCTATTTGGATCTGGTCTGTACAGTCAACTGCCCAGGGTCACACTACCTGAGGGCTAATTCTGGGTTTGCCATGTTTTATAGTCTGGCATTGTCAGTCAGGACAGCTGATGGAGAAGTGGGGCCACTTATCTGCTTACTATAAAGTTCATATCATTTACAAAGGTGAGATAAGTACTAACAGCAGATGTGAAGTCCTGTGACATGAACTATAAGGATGTGTTCTGACTCTGATAATGTAGCATGCCCTTTGTTTATTTTCTTGCCTATCATTTACATCCTTATCTTCTGAAGCCTTTGGAGCCTTTTCCTATAGACACACTAGCAGTGTGGGGTGCTCAAGTATCTTACTTCACTTATAATTACAATGAGTAGATGTGACTGCATTATGAAAAATAAAGTGTCAGCAAATTATGCTTGAATGCATCAACACCTTAACTCCGGTTTGCCTCCATGATTTGGTCTGTGTTAGTTTTACTAAGAATTATTTGATTATTCTCCTAAAGGAGATTTGCCATGGTCAGCGGTCAGTGTTCTCAGATTTTATATTTCTGATTGTAGAGTAGTAACTCTGGAATACAGAACAGTATACAGCCCTAACATAAAACCAGGACACATTAACGAGATTATTTTTAATTTACTCATGTCCATCATCTATGTTAAGGGGTAATATAAACATGTTAGAAGATGCATGTTAAGGAATTCTTTATATTAATGTGCTGAATACTTTTTTTTCTATGAAGGTTGACTTTGCTCAGCTCCACACTAATCTGGTTGAGATTGAAACTCGATACAATGCATCAAAGGAGCACCATAAAGTGGTCTTTAAACATGACAGCAACCAGAAACAGAAAGGCCAGTTATCCAGATTCCTGAAAGAGTGTGCAAAGAAGATCTCTGTCCTGAAAGCCATTTACAGAAGAGTACTGAAGAGGTACGTAGATCAAACAAAAAAGTTAAATATCTGCTTCTAGTCTGTAATTAGGGTATACTTAGAAAGATCTTGTAATACCTATCACCCATTAACAATTTAAATAGTACAGTAAGATGATAAGTCTACTAACTATTAGCTGTGATAGAGTGTTGCAAAATATGTACTGTAGCAGTGTGTGTGTGTGTGTGTGTGTGTGTGTGTGTGTGTGTGTGTGTGTGTGTGTGTGTATATATATATATATATATGTGTGTTATATGTGTGTGTGTGTGTGTGTGTGTGTGTGTGTGTGTGTGTGTGTGTGTGTGTGTGTGTGTGTGCGTCTGTGTGTGTATATATATATATATATATATATATATATATATTTTTTTTTTTTTTTTTTTTGTCTTAAGATCTGAACAGACTGACCTTAGGATGCAACCTGAACTAGGATACTTGGTTCTGACCCAGAACTTGTGCTCATCTGACTCTCACTTCTACAGCTATTTGGCACAGGAGTTAATTGTGTGATAATATTATGGATATAAAAACTAAACTTTGAGAGAGAGAGAGAGAAGTAATCTGGAAGGAGAAAATTAAATATTATACTTTCTTAGAAATATACAGTAAGGAAGAAGGCAGGGCATAATGAAATGCAAGTTATACAGTCCAATCTACTTACAGCAACTGCATCTGTGCAGTTTGTTTCAGTGTGTAGCGTAATACAATATCTCGTAGCTTTCAGAAATCAGTCATATGACATACAGTCAGTATAAGTGCAATAAACAGAAAAGACTGAATAGGAAGGAATGCTACTTTATGCCAGTAAACATTTGGTAAAATCAGCAATTAAACTTTAGTGAAAGTATGAAGCTGACCTATTAGTTGTTGACTAGGGAAAGAAAAACGTGAATTCAAACATTGTATGATAAGGGTTAGTTGTGCTAAATAAGCAAATAAATTATAGGATCAGTATGTGGTTTACTTGCCAGTGAGTACCACCATCACAATGTAAAAATAAAATCGCAGTTACTGCATTTTATTTTTTTATTTATTCATGTTTTAAAATTTGACTTCATTCCATTTGGCTGTGCAAGGCTGGATGACATTAAAGAGTGAATCTCATACCACTTTATGCCACAAGTAAAATCTTTCCTTTTTGCAAAGGGACTGCCAAGTAAAGCTATGCTGGTGTAAGATAGCGACAAACTGCATTCTATAAATTTCATTCAGTAGCACACAAAAATTTTGCAACCCCCCCCCCCCAAATCATAGTTTTTTTTCAGTCGCTTGATCAACATGTGATTGATTCAGATAGAGACCACCTATAAAACATTATCTGTTTAGCACCTTACTCTATGTATTATTTGTGTTGAAAGATCAGAAGGTTGTAGGTTCTATTCCATCCCCAGATACGTAGATTAATTTTTTCACTACTGACACTGCAGTGCAGCTTAAGGTTGGCACAGCAGAATTCACCATTCAGTCATTTGCAGTAAACTTAAATAAACAATGTCACTGTTATCTGGCCAGAAAAACAACTTATCACAACTCATTTTTGTCAGAGAAGCTGCTACTCACACAACCAAAGTGAAAGAACAAGTAAACAAACTAGATAAAGACATTATAAACTAATACAAATACTAATAATGTCATGTATTATAAAGCATACTATTTAGCATAGCATATTTTAGGATCATAGGAAGTTACTAGGCCCTGAGGCCCTTACAAGCCTAGGCAGGAATTTAGACCATATTCTGGCAAGGCAGCACCTGATGCCCTGTCTAGCACAGACACAGGTGGAATCCCATGGACATGTATAGATTAGTACTAGGCTAATTGTCCTTGTGGGCCATTTTAAACCTAGCTAATTATCCCATGTGAGACTCAAGCCCTGCATTTTTTGTTTTTAAGGCAAACAGCTTAACCATTAGGCTAATAGGGCGATACTGCTTAACATATGTGAAAGTAATTACTGTTCTGAAAGTGAAACTCTAAAGATAATCACTATTCATATGCATACCCTTCATGATAAAAGTATTATACTAGTCAACCTCCTCTATGTTAGAGACTTCTCACCATCCCAAAAAGCAGGATGCATTGACTCTGCTGAATGAGTTCCACTAACCATTCAGTCGTAGATGGAGTCCTCATAACAAGGGCTTGAATGGGCTGAATAATCGCAGAAAAATGATGAGAGGAAGTGATGGAAGAGTGCCCTGGCAGTTACATTAAAGGAAGGATAGTATGCTGGTGAATCAGTACTGGTCCCTAGATATCACAGACGGAGGAGAGTGTGGAGCAAAGAATAAAGGAATGGCGGCAAGAGGGTAATACTCATGGGGTATCTGATGCTACAAGGATCAGATTGGAAAATTTGATGCTCCACAGTAGTGAACGAGAAGAAATCAGTTGAGGTCTTGAACCAAGAATTGTTTGGACAAGTGGTTCAGGACTACACTAGAAAGCATAATATTTTTAATATCATCAACAGCTTCTTTTTTTCCCATTTTCTGCATGGGTCGGGGTGTTGTGTTAACTGTTGCCATCTCTCTTGATTCAGTGCAACTCTCCCACCTAACTGCTGCAGGTGTTATCTGATACAGCCCATCCAACTCTTTGCTGGATGCCCTTGTTTCTGCTTGCTTTCTTCTTGTCTGTCCCAAATCTTCTTCACCAGACTGTCTTCTGCCTCTCTGCCCATGTACCTGAACCACCTTAATCCATTCTCTTTGACCTTTCTGCAGTTGGCAATACCCTGGCACCTCTATTTTGATGTCCTCATTTCTTATACTATCCCACAGTGTGCATCCTTCCACCCATCTCAGGCACTTCATCGCCACTGCCTCTAGTATCTTCAACTGATCTGTCTTTACTGCACAGGATTCTGTACCATACAGTAGTGCTGGTCTCACCACTGTTTTGTACACCTCATTTTTCAGTTTCTTTGGCATTGTTTCATTACAGATTACCCCAACACTCTGCCAGTGGCCTGCCGCCCCTCTGATTCTAGCTTTGCCTTTCTCATTTAGACTTCCCTTCTCCTCAACCACCTCTCCAAGATACTTGAAGCTGTTATTCTGTTTCACCATTTTCCCTTCTATCTCAATTCTCAGCTTCTTCTGAACTCCACCATTTGCTGCCATTACAACTGTCTTATCTGTACTCAGTTTCATCCTATGTACCCTCAGTTTTGTATTCCATTCCCCCTATTCTTTGATGAAGTTCTTGCTCAGAGTCTGCTTGAAATGCCACATCGTCTGCATACAGCAACTTTATTGATCTGTCCCATCCGACCTGTTTGCTCATGTACTCTGTCACCAGTATGACCAGCAGTGGGCTCAGAGATGGACCTGATGCACACCCACTCCCATTGGGAACCAGCTCTGTGAGACTGAACACTTGTAGCTTTGGGTCCCTGAACACAGTCTGCACTAATTCTACCAATGTTTCTGGAACTTTGAACCACCATAGGACTGCCCAAATCAGCTTTCTTGGGACCTTGTCTTATGCTTTCTCCATGTCTAGGAATGCCCAGTTGGACTCTTTCCTCCTCTCTAGCTTCTTCTCCACTATCTGTAACACTGTAAACACCTATGATACATCCTTATCTAAATCTGAACTGATCGTCACCCATCCTATTTCCTAATAATCTCCATAGTTGATTATCAGTCACCCTCTCCAGAACTTTCATGCAGTGTGAAAAGAGTTTGATACCTCTGTACTGTCTACAGATGTGGATGTCCCCTTTGTTCTTGTACACTAGCAGTTGTACACTATATCCTGATCATGTCTGCTGTAACCTCATCTGAGCCTCTACTTTCCCTGACCTCATTTTTCTTACTGCTGTTATTACTTCTTCTAGGGTATGTTCCTCCTCCTCTATCACCATAGGCTGTGCCTGGGGCAGTACAGCTTCTGTGCAGTTTTCTTCATTCAAAAGCTGCTGAAAATATTCCCCTTATTATTTCTTGTGGACTGGTGAGCAGATTGTGGCTGGCATCCCTTATGAAGGGTGCCTGACTATCTTTTTATCTTTCTGTCTTTGCCTCACAACCTAATAGATTTTCTTTGTGCCATTTAGAAAATCACTTTCCAGAAACTGGCAGAGTGTCTCTGATACCTTGTTCTTTGATGTTGCAGCTCCTCTCTCAGCCTCTTTGCTAGCCAACCAGTATTCCTTCTTAGCCTGGTCCAGCATTTCTATCTCCCACTTTGTTCTGCACTCCTCCTTTCTTTCAGCGACGTAATGAACTTCTGCATTCCACCACCGGCTTTTCTTATGTATTATATTTTCATACTTGGCTCAGCTACACACCTGCCCTGTAGTCCTCACACACTCTGTCTTGAGGTGTTGCCATTCTTTTTCAACTTCACCTATTTCCTCTTTTTCCAGAGATGCTACAGCCCTGAGTAATTCCTTGAATTGCTGTGCTTTCCCTCCAGTCATCTTCAATGTCTTCAGCCTAGACTCTGTTGATCTTAAAGCCTTCTCTGGCTACTGCTTGCAGCTGACTATTTTACTGGGGATGACTTTACAGTTGCTGATGCTACCCTACCTCAATGCCTTTCTTTAATAACAAGGAGACTACCTCAGTTGCATGTTGGCCACAATTGCATGTCATCTTGTGACTGCCTCACTTACTGAACCATGTGCTGGCCACCCACAAGTAATTTGCCAGACAGCCTAGAATGGCCTCTACTTCTTTATTTCTGTTGCCTCACCCATGTGGACCAAGGCAGTACTCAAATTATGTTCCATCTGTCTCGCTATGTGCATTCAGATCACCCATTATCAACACCATTTCATATTATATTATATATTATATTATATATATTATATATTATTACTATATATTATATAACCCTAAAAAAACAAAGCTGCTACTCTTCCTACCTAAAATGTTCAACAATATTAAACCCTCATTCTCCATACAGTCCCTTAATAACACTCCCATTCAGGTAGAATCCAATACTAAGCTCTTAGGCATAACCATCGACGATCAGCTTAAATTTGACTTGCATGTTAATAACTGTATCAAAAAGGCTCATTCAAAACTAGGGCTCCTTTACTGTAACAAGAAATTCCTTACCTCTGAAGCCAAGATTACTCTTTCTCTTACCTACCTTCTACCCAGTCTAATGTACAATTCTCAAATTCTCACAAATCTTAACTCAGCACTCCTGACTGAACTCGAATCAACCTACAACAAGGTTGCTAGATTTGCTGCCCAACAAACCTACAAATCCCATCACTGTCTCTCTCTAAAACACCTAAACTGGCATGAATTACCCCACCAGCTTCTTCTCTCTCTCAGCTCCAGATCATCCATTCTATCCTATACCAGCCTTCCTACTGCCCAGCACTATCCCCTCTCATCTCCCATTATTCTCCCTCCAGACCTCTCCGAAGCTCTAACCAAAACCTACTACAAATCTACAAACCCAAGTCTAAAGTTGGATGCAATATGTACAGCTATCACCCCACTATTGCTTGGAACAGGCTCCCACTAGAAATCAGGACCCTTACACATCCTAAACAATTTAAGACAACCACCAAAGAGCACTTTAAAAGTCACTGGTCCTGCCACTGCACTCTCCCTCCTTAACATCCCTACTTCTCATACATTAATCTACTTTCTGCCCTTAACTCACTCTTCTCACTAGCTCTCTCTAATCTTCCTTGACCACTCTTTCTACTGTCTTCTAAAATATATTAAGCAAATTGCCTCAGAGAAACATTATATTGTAATTGTCCTGCCTTCATGCAACTACATTATGATAAAACTGGATTTTTGTAACCGCTTATCCCAAAAACTATATTCATCTTAATGACTTATTTCTTTTTATACATCTTGAAATAGAATAGTTATGCTATACTCCTGATTATTGACACTGTATAACATTGTATTGCTACTTAATGGCTTGTAATAATCATGTAACATTGCTGTTTAATGCTAATTTATAATGAAAATTGTTTAATATGTTGGAGATTTTCTCCCCGGGCCTCTGCTGAAAAAGGGCTGGTCAGCTCAGTCGGACAAGCCCGGTCAACAAATGTAAAATAAAATAAATAGTAAATAATAAAATATTGTCCTGCTTTATTTAGTAAGTTCTGCAACTGCTGCCTGAATACACACTTCTATTCACTGTCACAACCCTGCTGTGGGGCCTAGGCTGAGGTCATGAATAGTGTCCTATCCTTACACTGGAGTCTTATAGTTATGAGCCTGTCACTAATTCTGATGATATTTCTCACTGTCTTCTGAAGCCTCTCCCTCACCACAGTTCTCACACTATCTCTAGTCTGTCCTTCCCCTGAGTAGCAGACACTGAATCCCAATACATGCAGCTTTGTTGCACTGCCTTACCATCTTGTCTCCTGGATACAAAGGATGTTCAGCCTCCTCCTTACCATCATGTCATCCATTTCCAAGTTGCATCCTGACAGTGAACCTACATTGAGTGTAGCAATTTTTAGTTCATGTCTGCTTTGTTGATTGCCTTTTTTTTGTCCAGCTTTTGCTCAATGGAACTATACTAAGTAACCTGTGCTGGGCAACTGGACACCAGCTGGCAGCTTATTCCCCAAGGGCTGCTGGGGTTTATGGAAGACACACTGACCAACAGGGTCACATGCATCCCTCACACTGTTAGCATGCATTCCTGTTGTAGGTCAGAGTAGGCCAGGTCATCAACCCACTTATCACCAGCAAATATCCATACCCATTTTGGCAACATTAGTCAACATTTAACAACTGGCTTAGTTTCTGGTGCCATTCCAGGCAGATCCAGTGCCTGACAGCCTGGGAAGATATGATCAACAGACCACAATGCTTTGCTAGAGATGGCCTGCATCTGTTTCACTTGGGCTTCAGGCTTGTGGCAAAGGCCCTTGCCTCCCTCATAGTGCCTATTTTAGGAAAAGTCATAAGGTTAATACCACCAACATAAAAATCTCAACAATACACAAATTAAAGGTCATGCTGCTAAACACTAGGGCTCTAAACATGAAACTGCACTCATTGCAGACATTCTTAACCTTGGAAGATGCTGACATTTGTGCAGTCACAGAAACCTGGTTCAAAGCTGCGGAGAGCACCCCAGCATTACCTGGTTCCTCATCCTATCATACATTCAGACCCCAAAATGTGAGCAGCAAAGCCAAAGGAGGTGAAGTTTCAATATATATTAAAGACACACACACCTCCAGGCTGGTTAAACAGTATGACACACAGGAGACACTCCAGCTGCAGTTAACAGTTGATAAGACCAAATTATAGCTAACAACAGGCCCCCAAATTTGTCTCAAGATGCCAACTCCACCTATCTGGACCTCTTCAAATCTATCAAGATTCAACCCTTTAACCTGATCCTGGGTGACTTTAATTACCCAAGACTGGAAACACTACTCATGCCAGAACACAAATGCCCATAGATTCTTCAGTTTTCAAATGCCTTGGAACAGCTGGTTGATATCCCCACAGGAGGTGGTAATATTTTGGACTTGGTATTAATCAACATGAGGAACCACTGCAGCAACCCTACAATATCATCCTCCCTGGTAAGATCCGACCATAAAGCAGTCACTTTCAAAGTCACCATCTCCCCGACCCACTCTATACCTAGGGTCAAACAAAAAAATTCTCCAAAGTTGATTACAACCTCCTGAGGGATGGTATAAACAGCTTCACATACCCTTCCCCCACTGTAGGAACTGGCACCAATGTCCAAATCTACACCAACGTACTATACAAGCAGTTATATAGATGTATGCAATCAGGAATACCTGACAGGACAAAATCATCCTCCGCAAGGAAGAATAAACCTGTCTGGTGGACATCTGCAATAAATAAACTCTATAACAAAAGGAAAAAATTGCTGTCCATGACCAAGAAGGAGCAGGTGCCCAATTGGAAGCAATCTCTCCTTAGCCTGAACAAGCAAATAAGAGCACCAGTGAAATCCTCTAAAGCAACTTTGAGTCCAAATTGGCCACATCTACTAGAGACAATCATAAAGCCTTTTTCACATATGTCCGCAATCTGAAAGGAAGCATCCAGATTGTTCAGAAATGGTGGTCAAGGACACCACATACACAAATGCTGTAGATATAGCCAATCTTCTGGCTGACAGATTCAGTGAAAACTTCTCCCCTCTGTCCCCCCATCAGTAAATCAGGACATCCCCAGTACCTGCTCCCCACCCCTTATCTCTAGAGAACAGGTCATTACTGCCCTCTCAAGGGCAAAAAATACAGCCTCCATGGGACCCGATAACATCCAAGGCTACATCCTGCATGAACTCAAGCATGAACTTGCAGCACCATTAGGCACCCTATTCAACCAAAGCCTGAGTATCGGCTTTGTCCCAGCTGAGTGGAGGACAGCCACTGTCATCCTTTTACACAAAGGTGGAGCATTCACCGATCCAAGAAATTAGAGACCCATCAACTTAACTAGCCTGATCTGCAAGGCCATGGAACGAATTATCATGGACCTCATTAACAGGGACATTGGCAACCTCCAAACACTTGAAACCACGCAGTTTGGCTTTGTCAAGGGGAGGTCATGTCTGTTAAATCTGGTCAACTTCTTTGAGACAGTGGCCAAAGCCATGGATGGAAGGAAGATGGTGAACACTGCCAACCTTAACCTGGCCAAAGCCTTTGTCACTATTCCCCAGTCGGGCATACTAGATAAACTCTCTCAACTAGGCATCAATCCATATGTTACCAGATGCGTAGCAAACTGGCTCACTAATAGAACCCACCTAATCAAAACAGGGGAAGCCACCTCAAGCACTAGACCCATCACGAGCGGCTTACCCCAGGGATCAGTCTTGGGGCCTCTGTTATTTGAGATATACTTGTCTGAGGTGCAGGCCAAAACCAGTGGGCTATGGCTGATCAAGTTTGTAGATGACTGCAATCTGAGCACTGTCATCAGTTCCCCAAGTGATGTGGATGTCCTCCAAGAGAGTCTCACCCAAACAAATGACTGGTGCCAGAAACATGGCCCTAGCATATGTTTGCTGGGGCTCTTTCCCCTTGGGTCTCCACTGAAAATGGGTTGCTTACTATCAGTGCAATGCAAGTAATTAATAACTTTTTCTTTTTTACAATTATTTTGTTTTGTGATTGTTATTTAATATGTGTATATTGCCCCTTTATCTTTACTTATGTTTGCTGGGGCTTTTCCCCTCGGGTCTTCACTGAAAATGGGTTTATTTGCAAACTCAGTTGGACTGACCCAGTTAACAAATGTGAAATAAATAAATAGGCTGAGTGCCAAAAAATGCATCATCATCCCCTTTGGGGAGAGTGACATCCCCACATATTATCACAATAATAACAATGTCCTAAGTACATAATCAGTAGTGAGGGATTTGGGCACCCAGGTTGATAGCAACCTGACTTTTGATGTCCATGTTGCTTCCGTTGTATGGAAAGCTTTCTACATGGCCCACCTCATAAGTAAGGGTATCTCATCCAGGGACAAAGAGGTCATAAGATCCCTGTATTCTTCCCTTATTAGGCCAATTACTGAGTACAAACCCCTTCAGCATGTACCTCGCAAAGCACATGCAGCAGCTGGAGAGACCACAGAGGTTCCTCACTAGGAGAATCCAGGTCCTCAAACACCTACCCTACACAGACAGGCTAAAATCCCTGTCCCTCCACTCAGTTTCATACAGACTCCTCAGAGGTGACCTCTGTCTGGCATACAAAGCAATCTCAGACCCCGCCTTGATGGGACTGCTGCATATCCACAAGTCAAGCTCCACTCAAGCAACACATATGCATGACCTCAACCTGGTCTGTGATATCAATACGACTTGTTGGTGGGACAGATTTGTGTCCCAAAGACTCCCCCATCTGTGGAATAGACTCCCTCTCCCCATCAAGCAGAGCACCTCATTATCCCTTTTTAAGCGCAACCTGGATAACTGGATAGGAAACAGAAAATACACTCCTGGGATTCCACCTGTGTCCCTGCTAGACAGGGGCTTTGGGTGCTGACTTGGCTAAACTTTTGGCTAGGCTTATAAGGGCCTCAGGGCCAATAGCCTAGTAACTTCTTATGATCCTATAAACATGACTGAATCCTCTACAGCCAATTTTACACCATTGTGAGTTAGCCCTAGTACAGTGTGAAGTCTGTGATCTGTCTTCTCCTACTTTGAGGATACTGTACACCACAGTAGATGCCCAAAAAGGCTGATCTATACAAATTTTCCACCTGTAGAGCACTATATAGAGTCAGTGCTGCTGCCCACAGCTCCATTCCTGAGTGTGTCTTGAGATAGAAACACTCAGCATATGTTTGGGTGATGGGAGGAACCACACATAGACAAAGGAAGAACGTGCAAACTCTATACAGGTTCTGACTTTAGGTTAAAATTGAACCTTGTACCTTTTGCATGAAAGGCAAAGACCTTAACCATTATGTCAACTGGTTTACTGCACTTTTAATAAGTTCATAGGTGTTTAGTAGGCTAATGATCACAAGGGCCTTTATGAGTCATGCATCCCAAATCTCTTTCAAGTTCTGGTACCCTTGATAAGTATAATCAGGGGCTTGGGAGATGAAACATTTACAAGCAGGGGCCTGGGAAATGAGCCATTTACAGGTTGTCTGTGTCCATTAGAGACATATGTGACAAACCAGGTATGCATTTCCTGTTCCCCATCCAAATGTCCAAGTGACACTTGAATTTGGTTAGGGAGGATCTCTGCTTCACATGGACGGAGACCCTGTTCCACAGAAGGGATAGTCTCTGGGATACATACCTTTCTCAATCCAGCAGGTCCTATTTATATCACAGGCAGGGTTTAAGTCTTTAGAACAGGTAATTCTGGGGCTGTTTGTTTTGTGGCTATGCAGGATGTCATCACAGTGGGATCTGACAGGCATAGATCTCCCCTCAACAGCTTATAGGAGACAGAATACAAGATAGGGCCTTGAGGCAGTCTTCATAGGACATGTTACTTACACCCAGTATTCTTTCAGTGAGGAACCTCTATGAACATTTCAGTTTTTGGATATGCTTGGTTAGGTACATACCAAAGGAGGCATTGTATTCAACAATAGGTCTGATGAATGCTGAATACAGTGAAATAATGACATCCTTGGACTTAAATGCCATACCTTTGTTTATGAGTTGCACAACATAGAATGATCTCTTCACTACTGTAGATACATGATGGTCAAAGGCTACATTATTGTCTATATGTGTCCCCAAGTTTCTGACTACTGGGTCAACTCTTAGAGGTGTGTTGTCAATATGATAGTTACCAGGGGTGGATGACTTCCTGAAGGATACTATTATGCATTTCTTGGCATTTAGTTTTAGCCCATAGCTCTGACACCAGTTGTTTATATGTTTGTGTCAGCCCTTTCTGGAGAACATATGTATAGGTGGGGGATTCAATGGCAGCTCCTAATTTGCAATCATCTGCAAATTTAGTCAGCCAGAGGCTACTGACATTGGCCTTGACTTCAGAGAGGTAAATGCCAAAAAGGACTGGTCCTAGGACAGATCTCTGAGGGACTGCACTTGTGACTGGCCTCTTTGTAGAGGTAGACTCCCCAATTCTAACTTTCTGTGTCCTGTCTGTGAGCCAGCTGGCTATCCACCAGGTGACATAAGGGTTTGTACCTAACCTCTTGAGTTTGTCAACAATCCCAGAATGAGGTATTGAGTCAAATGCCTTGGCCAGGTGAAGGTAAGCAATGTGAAACATTTTGCCCTCATACATTGCTTTGGTGACCTTCTCAATGAAGTCCACCAGGTTGAATAGGCATGACCTGCCCTTGATGAAACCAAAACTGGGTTAGGTCCAGTGTCTGAACATTTCCTATGTCATTATTGATCATTTCCATGATAATTCTTTCCATGGCTTTGCATATGACACTAGTGAGACTTATGGGTCTGTAGTTTCCATGGTATCTAGATGGCCCACATTTGTGCAGAGTGATGACTGTTGCTGTTCCCCATTCATGAGGTACAAAGCCTGTTTGGAGACTACAGTTAAAAATAAATTCCTGAGGGTCTGATAGGTCAAATTTCATGCTATTTGAAGGCATCCTGGGTTACTGTCTGAGCTCACTGATGCAGTGTTCTTGGACTTAGAGAGAGCATTAAGGACCTGTTCCCTTGTGACAGCAGTGGGAGCTATATTTGATGGTATTTCCTTAAAGAAGGTTGAGGGGGGAGAGAGGGGTAAAGTTGGAGCTGAATTTGTCTGCCAGTAGGTTTGCTATATATTCTGGCTCAGCATATGTGACCCCATTAACAATAAGCTCTGCACACATTTGTGTATTTCCTTTGAGGTTGTGGACATAGCTAAAGAATGTCTTGCAGTTGTTCCTGGCATGGGAGGCCACATTTACCTCAAATTTGGCTTTGGTAGACTTTATTTATCCTCTGAGTTTTTTGTTTAGTTTGATGAGTTAGTTTTGTACTTCTTCCTGGTGGCTAAAGCTGCCTCTTTGCAGGTATTAGCATGCTTGTATAGGTTTTCTGTGAACAGTTCCTTGTAGGCAGCAGTGTTCTCAGAGTTTATGGGGGCTTGAAATTTTGCTTAATAGTAGGAAGTTAGCCTTAGAGTAATTCCTGAATATTCCAGGGATATCTAGGATTCTGAGTTTTATTTTTACTTCAAAAGAGACCGTTTTGTGGTCTGACCTTACCAGAGAAGACATTACACCAGTGTGTGCTGCACTCTCCCATTTTAGTGAGGACTAGATCCAGTATGGTTGCACCTCTGGTCAGTGTACTGACAATCTGGTCCATGGAGGTTGTGTTTACAAAATTCAGGAATCTCTGCATCTGTGCATTTGGTGTCGTATATAATTCCTAGTTAAGAGTGGAGTAATTAAAGTTGCCCATGAATATGGTATTGGGAGTGTTTCCAATAACTTTAAACACATGGTATGAGTTTCCTGGGTCATACAGGGGGACCTACAACTTGCAAGGAAGTAGTATTGGACTTTGCAAGTGCATTGTCCTGTTTGACCATCCTTTAGATATATTTATTTCTGATGTAAATCGAGACACCTCCACCTTTGGTCTAAATGTGTGGAAGGCATTATAACCTGGCACTGTCAGTGTGTTCTCCATGGCTTTAAACCGTGTCTCATGAACTGCATAGATGTCAACATTACTAGGGTGAAGAGAGCATCTAGGCAGTGTAATTTTTTTTGTTTAGACTCCTAGCATTGAGAAGAAACACTTTTACATTTTCTTGGTTTTGATTTGCTATTTCAGAAGTACTTTCAGTTTGGCATTGCCTAAAAAGGTACTATGGAGGAAGACAATGTTTTATCTAATATTCAAAAGCCTAGAGGGGAGAGGTGCAGACCATCCCCTGAAGAGCAATGTGGTCTGTTGACCATCTCCTTCCATGGTAACAAATATTGCACCCACTTAGAATGACACTAGAAACTAAGCCAATTATTAAAGTCCATCATCTTTTGTTCATTTTGTGGCATCATCCTTAGAGAATGTAAAATACTGCTCAATGCTAGGCTAATACCAGCCTGGGACACTTATTCCACGAGCTGCATGATGTCTCTCTTCATATAGTCTAGGGAGGTATGTCTCAGGTCATTTACAGCCTCATGGACTATAACTGAATCATACTAGTACTTGAGGTCCAATGACCTGAGTGTGTGCATAATGGGATAGATCCTGGCCCTGATAAGCAACTGACTGTGACTTTCTCCTTACTCAGCCTGGTGAGAGGGACATCAGTGTGTCCCACAATGGAGTCTCCAAGGACCAGAATGTTGGATTGTGTGGTAGCTTGTCTTATGGGCTTAGAAGTAGAGGCTCCATGAGATGTGTCTGTACGTATTGATGTGGGTGTTGTTTTAAAAGAGTGCAACTAGGTATTGGTGAAATTTCAACGGTGCTTTTATGGGAAAAATGTCAACTCAGTGTGTATATAGGACAATGCTAGACAATTGAAGGGAAACTAATAAGTAGACCCTGATGATTTATGAATGAAGTATTT
>NC_056750.1:208623538-208663538 GCF_019279795.1 Protopterus annectens | reverse complement strand
CCCCCCAAGACTGGCAAGCCAACAGTGGCCACTCACAGCTATCCTCACTTGCCAGCTTTTACAGGTACTCAACCACTTGTCTACATTGGGTCACCAGTGCTGTAGTCTACATCATGGAGCCAGACATCTGAGGTGTGTACTGCCATCAACATTGACTGTACACACAGGGTAATGGGGCTGTCTCTTGATGAAAATGTGTCCCCTGGTGTTTGGAACTTGGGTTTATGTTAGAGAATCATTATCTGAGATTTACAGAACTAGTGTGTGTTTGTAGGAAACAAGCTGGAATACTTTACAGTGGCCATTTTTCTAAACATAGTCAGACATCTGAGGTGTGCATAGTCAGTAAAGTGGCTGTGATTGGTGAATACAAGGGCTGCTTGTATGAGTGATGTCAGCATTTCAGGTTTTAAAAGCATAACAAGTTAATCATTATTTATTTTTATCCTTGTCAGATATTAGCATTATACATATAAAATGTCTGTCTTTGATATGCTCACTAAGACAATTGAGACACAACTGATTATTAATACAGTAGTGCAGCAAATAACAATACCATCTCACAGTGCTTGGTTCTCTGGTTGATATCTTGACTGCAACTCCTTCTGTATGAACTCTACATGTCTGCACTGTTTCTTTATGGAGTTTATTCAGGTGTTTTTGCTTCCTACAACACCCCAAAGACATGCTGTAGGTAAAATTACATTTCTCCAATTTGACTAAAGGTATCTATGCAAAGTGAGTGTGTCTGTGTATGTATGTGTGTGTATGTGAGACTGAGAGTGTGCCCATCAAGTGATATACCTCACTTTTCTAGAGAAGTGTCAGCATGTATGTGTGTGTGTGTGAAAACATTTATCAGTTGACAGACACAACACACACACACACACACACACACACACACACACACACACACAAAGGGGAGTGCCAACATAAGTTAAAATTTAAATAGAAACCAAGTGCAGCCAAGGAAGGAAGCAGCTAAACATGTCATAAGTGGAGAGTTTATGACATTACATTTTCAGCTGCTTTCTTCCTAGACTGCATTTGGTTTCCAGAGGAAATTTGTTGCTTGATTTTTTTTAGCTTCTGGATCCTGTTTTACACTCTATTGAAATTGAAATGGTTGACTTGTGTATTGTTGACCCACATTGGCCAACATAAGCAAATGGTCAACAGTTGTATGAGATCAACATTCCTCATGGTAAGGGGATATGTCCTTTCTCAAAGTATTATGCCATTTCATAGTAAGTATATGTAATTAGTGGGGGTGGAGGGCTGGAGGGGAGCTAGCTGTCTTGCAAAAATTGTTTTACGTTTCCTTTCATGTTCTGAGTATTAGCTTTGGAGCATGCACTGCAGCTGTCAATGTGTTTTTTTACTTAAAATAAGACACAAATATATTATAGAATATCTAGATCCTCAGAGTTTCTAGAGGACATCAATCTAGCGGAACTCTCAGCTTTATAAGTGGATTTTTTATATAGTCTTAGTAGGGGGGGGGCTAAATCCTCAATGTCTGTCATAAGCTGCACCTTGTCTAAAACCAGCCCTGCTCAAAGATGTGCAGAAAATGTCACTATAACTTATGTGGCAAAGGCAGCAGTATCGTCATTTATTTCTTTAACTGTCCTCACAATCAGTCCTCAGAGGTGTGCACAGAAGTTCACAGTGTCTTGTCTGGTGACAGTATACTGTCTAGGGGTAACAAGTTGCAATACAATATTGAGATCTTTATTTTTCTGTATCCTTAAAATCAAACATTAGATGCGTGTACATATCGCTACCTTTTGTGAGTAGGGTAAAGAGCAATGGTGTATATACATGCCTGAAATCAGCAAGTTGAAATATGTTACTGTAGCAATTTTGTTCTATCACATGTCCCATTCTAACACTGGAGGAATACACAGAAGGTGGCTGTGTTTTGAGGATATGAGTAAGGTGGTACACTGTGTGTATGTTACAGCAATAACTTGTGATATATGCTTGTTTATTTATCTAGCTATTTATTTATTTATTTAACATATGTTTACCAGGAAAGTCCAACTGGTACAGAGCCCATTTTCAGAGGAGGCCTGGGTAGAAAGGTTCCAGATGTATGTCTTTGGAAGCATTCCAAAGAAGAAGTCTTTGTAGCTACATGTTATCTCTTTTCTATCCCAGTCTAACACTGCAGGGGTACATAGAAGGTGACTATCATTTTGGAGGGTTAGGAAAGCAGGCACTGTTTCCAGATATGATCTATGTATCCTTGCAAGCATTTGCTTCTCGGTTTATTGGAAACTATTATTCAGTTAGCTTTGGACACAGCATACTTCTCCTAGAAAGAAAAATATAAGACTGAATTTCTTCCCTTATTCATAAAGTTTGCTCAGGCCATCACTGAATCAAAGCTGTGGAAAAATCTCTAAAGTGCACCTCACAGCATGTAGAAGCCCATAGCCTCTAGGTGTCTAGTGACCCCCAAGACTCCTGGCCTAATTAGTGATGTCTTCACCAGTTATCACAGTGCAGTCTTGAGCAATTAGGATGTGCTCCAAGGATGAATGAAAAAGCTAAAATGTAAGACAGAGTGTGAAAAAGCAAGGAAGAAGTAATCTGTCTGGATGATGTGGGGAGGGCAGGATGGAGAAAAATCAGGGGACACTGGGATTTGCATGGGCAACTCAGTCCACAGCAGGGTTGCATCACCAAGTCCTTGTCTATGGCTGCATTTCACCTCAGGCCAGCCCTGTTGATCACAGCCGTACATCTGTGGTGTATATAGTCAATAAAGTTACTAGAATAAGTGGGTACTGAAGCAATCTCTCGATAAATGTGACTAATCCCAGCTGTTGTTTGATCACAGATAAATGGTCGGTGACCTGCTGTAATATAGCCCTATTCTGTTCCAGTTAGCTCCACCCATTCAGGTGCTTCCTATAGCCCCCTCCACTTTGAAGTTATCAGCCATGACAGTATGCATATATATTCCTGAAAAGTTTTGCACAAAGGTGGTGCACATTTTTATTGAGGGAGGAGCAAATGAGTTTTAATTTCTTCTAATCCCATGTGGTGAAGAGTTTACAGTTTATATAATGTTGGAGTAAGCTGAGCCTTTTATGAAAATCAAACTGCTAACATTTTTGCACAGACTAATCAGAAATTCTGAAAAATGTTAAGTAATAAATATTTAGCTGAAAATCTTTATATGCTGGCTCGATAGGTTTTATGGAGAGTTTTATTTTTCTTTTGTAGTTAAAACGAATGCAGATGTGGTTAGGTGAATGAATGATACAAGGAATGTGATAGGTTTAACCTCTTTAAGTCATATTAGCAAGACTGAATCATTCATTACAAGTTGTAAAGTTTCATGGTATGCTGGATGAAAGAAAGCTTTTTGACTGGCACACAATATATATATATATTGTTTGTTAAACTATAAGAGTCATAGGAATTTCAAAGCTATTTTAGTCTAATAATCATGTACATCTTACCAATACCCAGCCTCAGCCTTTACCTCCTTTCTCAAGGAGGGAGTAGACAGTTAGTTCTGGGATAAATTTGAGAGTACCCATCCTGTCATCTAGGTTTAATTTAAAGGAAGATGTTGCATTACATTGCTTAACCTACAGAGGAAGTTTATTCCAGGGGATGGGTGATACTGGATAATGAATGTATTTCTCAAATGTATTCTGTTTATTTTCTGATGAAGGTTTAGGTCTCTATTTCTGTTGTTAGCTTTGCTGTTTGACATATTGAGATATAGAAGGTCAAGGACCACTGGGTCTGGAATGGTGCAGTAATCGAGGAGCAGATTACTCAGGAGTCTATTAGACAC
The DNA here is from genome assembly GCF_019279795.1 of Protopterus annectens. Lineage (NCBI taxonomy): Eukaryota > Metazoa > Chordata > Ceratodontiformes > Protopteridae > Protopterus > Protopterus annectens. The sequence goes on along the minus strand of NC_056750.1, from coordinate 208,659,718 downwards.
AGACCACAAGGACAAGACGGCCAGTGTCTCCTGGTAACTCTGTTGATATTTCAAGTGAGGTACATACCAAGGGGAGCACTGTACTCAATAATGGGTCTGATCAGTGCTGAACAATAGGGAATAATACCTTTGGATCTAGATGAAGTACCTTTGGCTATTTCTTGTTCTAAATATAAATATTTCTGGACCACAGTTGCCGCACAATGATTATAGGAGACAGGACTATCAAACCAAGTACCCAGGACACTGACTACTTCTTCAGTTTGTAAGACAGCAATATCCATACTGCATGTTGTAGGTAATGGCTGTTGTTAAAAAAAGTTTAAAGGAGAACTGCACTCACAAACTCAAAAACATGTTTATTTCATCATGGTTTGGTGTTTCCCACATTTTAACAACATTCTGGGACTATTTACAGGTTTTTAAATATTTTAACTTCTGACTCTAACCACATGGGGTCTGGCATCTTAAAGTAATTCTGATTGTTTAGTCTGCCTCTAGCTTTCCCAAAATACAGTGCTCATCTGTAAAATGTTATATCACACAGGCTTCTTTTTTCCACAAGCTCCTGTCACTGCATTGATTTTACATGCATACACTGCTGTCTTTTAGTCAGTTAGCTTTAAGTAACATTTCATGCTGTTCCATGACTACTTAAAACACAAACAGTGCAAATGCCACAGAATAGACAGCAAAAGTGCTTTTTACTGCTGCTTCTTTTTAGAATGGCTAAACTGCATTTTTTTGTGAAGCCTGACTTGTACTACTTTGACTTATCTCCCATCCCCCTTCACACCTAACTTCCCTAGCTGTCAAAGTGCTAAGGGTAATTTGAGCTGTTCCTTGCTGTGATTGACAGCTCACAGCAGGAGACTGGACTCGTGTATCGGTTCCTTGTTCTAGCCTTTACTTTCTATATGGGTAGGGGAAGAATCAGGGAGCTGTGACATCACAACATGGGTGGGTTTTTGGGACAGTCATGGTGATGTCAGTTTGGGGAGGCAACTGGTCAGAAAACTACCTGTATTCAGTGCCCTTGATAACATCAATGAACTGGAGACTTTCAGGGTGCGATATAAGTTTTTTGAAAGTGAAACCACCACAGTACAGTAAGGTAATGTTCTAGATGAGAGAAATCGTCAATTTTAAATGCTGTGTTGTTGTTTATTCATAGCAGGGACAATAAACAGGGAGAAAAAGGACAGAGAAGTTGAGCATTTAATAATAGAATCCCTTTGTTTTCCTTTAAGCTCATTAACCATACACCATATAAGCAGGGTAAGTTCTCTCTAAAGGATAAATGTATCTGAGGTAGTTTCAGCAATTACACCAGGTTTGCAATTGTCTTCACATTTGTTAAACCAGAGGTACTTTTTATCAGTTTTTCAATTAGAGAAGTAGATGCTGAGCAGCCAAGACATAATACAGACTCTTGGGGGATTCCACTAGTTATCTTAGCAATATTTAAAGAGACAACTGCCACACAAAGTATGTGCATTCTGTCTTTCAGCTAGTAGGAATCTTAACACATGAGGATCAGTGTTTAAGGCTAATAGTTTCCTTGTAATTCTGGCATGAGGTATGGTATTGAATGTTTTAGCTGGATTACAATAAGCTGTTTAAACAGTATAACCATTGTCAACAATTGTGTGATCCTCTGAAAGAAGTTAACAAGATTTAATAGGCATGATCTCACCTTGACAAAGGTAAATTGCTGTGGGTCAAGCCTAATGAGATTCTTGATATCATAATTAATAAGAGTGGTTAAGATACCATGTGCAAACAACAGTGCTCGTCTGTAAAACGTTATATCATGCAGGCTTCTTTCTTCCAAAAGCTCCTGTCACTGCATTGATTTTACATGTGTACACTGCTGTCTTTTAGTCAGTTAGCTTTAAGTAACATTTCATGCTGTTCCATGGGGATGGATGGAAGAGTGGTTAAGATACATGCCATTGTATTACAGATCAGACTCATAAGGCTGATTGGTGTATAATTCCCGGGGTCCATAGTAGGGTCACCCTTATGGAAAGGCAGTGCTTATGATTCTGGAACATAGACTGTGACTAAGCTTAGGTTAAACAATTTTTAGAGAGGATTAGCAAATGTCTGTTTCATTCTGTTTATTATGTACCCAAGTATGTTGTTATGACCAACAGAGAATGTGTTTTTGGACTTTGATAACACCTTAAGAACATGTTCCTTATAATGAATGGGATGTAAGAGATTCTTGGAAAACTGATGTTTGAATAAGGGTTTTGGAGTATATAAAGTTTTATTTGCAGGTATATTTGAGATGTCACTGGGGTTTGAGTGGGGACCCATTAAGGAAAGGTCCATATCAGTGTTTCTTAGTTTTCTAACATAGTTGCAGAAGAACTTGTAGCTGTCCTTTGCTTCGGAAGCTAATCTCTGTTGTGAGTTGTTTTATTTGTCCCTACAGTGCTTTCCAGTTTCTTGGTAATATTTTGCACTATCCTGCAAGGAGCATTAATAATACTTTTTTTTTTAATTGGAAAATTTGCTACGTTTCCACAAGATTGATGTTGTTATTGTTTGAGAAACATGGTTAATGAACAATGACTGGAAATCAGTTCTGTCAGGGTATAAATGTAACAGACACTCTAACAAAAATCAGGTGGAGGTGTTATGATAGGGATTAAAGATAGTTATGAGACCTGTGATTATTAGCACGTTCAGTGATAACAGCAATACTATAGATTGTGTAACTGTGACAATAAAGTCAACCTTGGAACACATAACAATTGCTGGAATGTATAGACCACCAAAGTCAAGTGCTGGTGACCTAGAGGAATTCATACATTTCTTACATGAAACACAGAAGGGAACAATAATATTAGCTGTGGACTTAAATTTACCAGAAACACACTGGAATAATATTGATTCAACAACATTGGCAAGGAAATTTTCACAATGTATGTTCAGGAACAAAATTGTTTAAGATTGTAAAAATCCTACCAGGGAATGGAACATACTACACATTGTTTGTGTTCCTAACAAAATTACTGTTACTTCAAGTCAAGTTTTGCCACTGTTGATGTGCAGTGACCATGGGGGTTATAAATGTTAATTTGTTGCTAGATAATTCATTCAAATCAAAATCTAAACCAATGCACAGAAAATTAGTTACAGATTATATGGAAGTAAAACAGTCACTATGTAAAACTAACAGGAGGGTGTATTCAATGGAAAAACTGCAGATGGAATGTTGAAAGTTTTAAGAGAGAAATTGTTTGAGTGCAAAAAAAAAATGTTTACCATCAGGATCTAGGCATACAAAGTCAGGGGGGTACATTTCCATAAGAACAAGATACCTGATTAAGGTGAGAGACAAATATATAAGAAATGGAAGAGAGATTGAACTACAACTTTGAAAACTGAAATAAACAAGCAGGACAGACAAATTAAACAAAGTGTGAGACAAGATCAAGAAAAAAAATTGAAAAAAATTTATATAAAGATATTGAGCATAATAGGAAATTTTTTTTTATACATTCATAAGATGTGGCAGGAGTAAAGACATACAAATTGATAAACTGTGTGAAGATTCTAAAATGTATTCTCAGACACAACATATTATATATATATTTACAAAATCTTTATGCAAAACAGTTTGGCTCCACAAAGGTGGTGATAAGTCATCCTAGTGACATCCAGTTAACCTCAGATACTGGAATCAAATTAGATTATATGGAAAAAGAACTGCATAGACTGGATCCAAACAAAGCACAGTGAGGAGACATAATTAGTATTAATGACCTGAGAACACTTCAGCAAGAACTTATAGTACCATTAAAAAATAACAGTGTAGAATCCTCAAAATACGGAAACATTCCTACAATGGGGCCAGACCAAGCACAAGGGGAGGATGCCCCCCCCCCCCGTTGCAGAAGAAAGTAGCAGCCCACAAAAAATCACAAAAATTGACAGGCCAAAGAAGAGCCATAAAGACGACAGAGTGAACTATTGAGAATAAGAAAGAAATTATGTATTGTTACTACTATGCAAAAAGCCCAGAATTTCCAGACACAAGATATACAAAAAGATTAAGAGATGAATTAGAGGAAAGAAAAATACTTCACCAAGAAAAACTGTCAGAAGCTTCAAATAAAAATCTGTGGTCATTAATACAACAGATTTATGAAAAACAGTATATAGACCAACAAACTTTGATCTGTTTGGAAAAAGAAGCATCTAAGGAAATAGGAAAATATAAATAACAAAATCTAGATATTTTTGATAAGTTTAAGAAACAAATATGGACATGGGAAAGAAAGAGAGATTTGATATGGTACAATATTTATGCAAAGGTGAAAGCCAGATTAATCAAAATAAAGAAGGCAGCCCCAAAGATATTCAAAGAGAAATACAGGCAAAGGCATCCAGACATGGAAATTTTCACAATAAGAAAATAATATCACAAAGAGAGACTATAGAAAAGAAGATTACTAAAGTAGAAGTTAAAAAATAGAAGTCGAAGTTATGGAGTGCCTGAAAAGTGAAGAATTTTATCTAGAAGGTCTAACACAGGTTACATCGCAGCATGATGTCATGATGAGACAAGTCTCCAAAGTAAGGAGAAACAGAAAGATCAGGAGACATCTGAAGAAGAAATATGGACATGGGAAAGAAAAAGAGATTTAATATGGTGTAGTGTTTATGCAAAGGAGAAAGCAAAACTAATCAATACAAAAAGAGCAACACCAAGGATATTTGAAGAGAAATACAAGCAAAGGAATCCAGACATGGAAAACTTTACAATACAAAAAAAGTAAGAAGACAAAGAGGAAAAGTAGAAAAGGAGATTAGTAATGGAGAAGTTAAAGAAATAGAAACTGAAGTTTTGGAGTACCTCTGAAGTGAAGGATTCAGTGTAGAAAATCTAATTCAGAAAGCACCACAACAGGATAAAGCAATGGACCTCCAAATTAAGGGGAAACCAGTAGAAAGGGAAGCAATTGGTCAAGTGCCATATGAAGATATTTTGTAGCCTTGCACAAGAAACCAGTATAAATGTTCACTTGAAGTTGAACAGCAACAGAAGGAACAGGAAACTATGGAAACTCTGACCCAGTTAATGTTGAGGAGTAATAGGCCAGTGAGTTCCCATATGACAGAGCAACAGATGGCACAGGATGAAATTGAAGAGAATGTGCCACAGGGAGATGCAATAGAATTCTATATAGAATGCCCACAGGAAATTGAAAACAAAAAAATTTGCCATCACTTTAGAAGAAAATGAGCTAAGAGAAGAGTTGCTTGACTTAATACAGATAGATAGACATATTAAGATCAATGAAAGAAACAGACTGCAGAAGGTCAATAAAACCCAAAAAGTACAAATAAAGCAAATGAACACAGAAGTTAGGACTGTCCATAGAGATCCATGTGATATAACAGAAGTAAACATAAATATTACTGTGCAGCTAAATTAATAACTGATAAAGTTCTACCACAAAAACAAAGGGTAGCGAGGGAGAGAAAGGGGAGAAATTGAATACCATCATGGAAGCATCCAGTAGAGAAAACTATAAAGCAACTAAGACAAGAAGTGTCACTGTTAGAGGGGTATAGAAGAGGGAACAGATCAACAAAAATATTTAGAAAGCTAGACATGATAAAAGCAATGTGCATTATTAGAACAGATCAGGATCTATCATGCACTGTCACAAACAACAAACTCAAATCTCAGCACAGGTGGAAAAACTTAGAAGATACGCAGATCAATATAAAAGAAAAGTACAAAACAAGCAAGTTATCGACGACCCAAAACATTTTATTGAGAATTGGGAAACAAGGTAAAAGAAATTGAAAGACCACCAAAAAATAGGAAATAGATACATTTTGGAGAAGTATCTATGAAGATCCTCTGGAACATAACAAAGGTGCTAAATGGATACAAGAAGGAAAAGAAAGAATAAGAAGCTTGAAGGTACAAGATATGAAATGGGATGAAGTAACAGCCAGAGAGATTGAAACAAACTGGAAAAACCCAGGCCCACATGCAGTGCTTAACTTCTAGTTAAAAGTATTAACATCTTTGCACAAAGATTTAGCAATGAGTAAGAACTATTTATATGTGCACCCTGAACAAACAGTAACCTGGTTAACAACAGGAAAAACAATGCTCCTGCTTAAGAGTGAACCTTCAAGCTGCCCTAAAAATTATAGACCAATAACTTGGCTTCCAATGATGTATAAACTATACACTGGATGTGATGCCAACAGAGTTTATAGTCATTTAGAAGAAAATGCAATTATGGCAATAGAACAAAAGGGCAGTAAAAGAAAGTCATATAGAACAAAGGATCATTTGTTGTTAAATAAAGTCATAGTGAAGAACTGTAAAAGGTGAAGAATCTAAGTATGGCTTGGATTGACTACAAAAAAGCATTTGATACTATCCCACATTCATGGATAAAAGAGTGTTTAAAAATGTAAAAGATACACCTTACACTGATCGAGTACATTACAGTGACCATGAAACAGTGGCAGACCACTTTCCAATTAAGCCATGATAAAGGACAAATTATTATTCCAGGGATAAAATTTGAAAGGGGGATATTCCCGGGTGACTCTCTGTCACAACTGCTATTCTGCCTTGCCCTTAACCCATTAAGCTGTCTACTTAACAGCTTAGGCCATGGCTATAATATAGCTCCTAGAAAGCAACAAAGTATAATGATCTCTCACCTTCTCTTTGTCAATTATTTAAAACTGTATAGTACATCAGATGAGGAACTGAAAGCACAACTGCAAGTTTTCAAAACTTTTTCAGATGATGTAAGAATGCCATTTGGTCTTGATAAATACGTAAAAGCAACCTTTAAAGGAGGAAAACTGCAACACTTGGAAAACATCAGTTTGGGACAAGAATGTAATATAAAAGAACTTGAGCAAGAGGGAGTGTATAAATATTTGGGATTTGATGAAGGATCAGCTATAAAACAGGAACAAATGCAAATAAAAGTTAATAAGGAATACTTCAGAAGATTTAAATTAATCCTGAAAACAGCATTGACATCTAGGAACAAAATCCAAGCTATAAACCAATTTGCTCTTCCTATCCTAACTTAAAGTTTTGGAGTGATTGGCTGACCCCAAAATGTATTGGATGGATTAGATAGGAAAACAAGAAGGATGCTTCATGCTCACCAAACGATTTATAAAAATCAGGGCATACCAAGATTATATATTCCACATTCTGAATGAGGGACAGGCCTCCTTGAAATTGATTACATGTATAGATCTGCAATACTGGGACTCCACACATATCTGCTGACCTTACAAAATCCAACTGTACTGAAAGTTTTGAAACATGAGGAGAATAAATCTAAAATGACTTCTCTGCTTAGGCTAGCAGAAGCATATCAGCGTCAAGCAGGAATAGAAATCAAACCACAAGTAGACAAAAAGCAGGCAGCAACTGAATGTGCTAAAAAACAAAAGATGATTATAAGATGAACGACCAGATGAGAAGGCAAGAAATGTGGAAAATGCTTAAATATAGTTGTAAGTATAGAAAACTTCTGGAAGAACCTCATGTTGATCCAGAACAAATGCAGGAATGGTTAAGGAGAGGCAAATTCAAACCAAAAGATGAAAGGTTTATATTGGCGGCGCAGGTAGGGAACTACGTACACATTGGTTTACAAAGTCCATTGTACATGTGGGAGAAACAGACAAATGTAGGTTTTGTAAAACAGAATTAGAAACCGTTGCACACCTCGTTGTTGGTTGCGACATATAATGGCAGAAGGACTGTATACTGAAAGGCATAATAATGTAACAAAACTGCTGCACTGGGGATTGTGCAAACATTATGGTATTGAAGTGGCTGAAAAACACTGGAAACATGAGCTAAAAAGCATCATAGAAAATTATGAAAGTCTACATCACATGGGATTATTACCAACAGTTCAAAAGATGGATGCTAGAAAACTGGATATAGTGGTCCATGAAAAGAAGACAACAGTAGCATTGATCATTAAAATCACTACACCCAGTGACTACAGAGTTTTGTGGACAGAGAGACAAAACGTCATAAAATATCAGTATTTGCAGGTGGACATGATAGCAATGTGGAAGAAAGATACCCAGATAGTTCCAATAGTAGTAGGAGCAATGGGTCTTATAAAAAAATAATTTATAATTATACTTAGATATGTTACCAATACATGTAACTCCGTACAAATTGCAGAAGGAGTCATTACTGGGCACATTGCAGGTGCTGCAAAGAGCACTTCTGGCTGAAATCAAAGATCGAAACAATACTAATTTCTTGAACTTTAATCGTACTTTGACTTAGGAATGGGGTCCATTCCCATCATGGTATTAGAAACCGAAAACATATGGAAAAATTAAAAAAGGGGGATACCATTTTATCTATTATTTACTAGGTCATATAAATGTGGGGAGATTCCTCAAGATTGGAAACATGCACTGATTAAACCCATCTTTAAGGGAAAGGGGAGCAGGACAAACCAAGAGTCATACAGACCCTTAAGTCTAATTTTATGTTGAGGATAAACAATGGAGAAGATAATATTGGGTAAGTTATTGTCAAAACTGGATAGGTTGGGACTTGAAACCATATATCAGCATGCATATGTTGACCACAGATCTATTACCACCTGTAATAACAGCTATGAATGAATAATTGTGTTGTGATATAATGTATATAGCTCTAACTGCAGCATTTGACAGGGTCATACACAAAACACTGATCAGTAAATTAGAACAACTAGATATCGATGTACTCTTGATAAGATGGATAGTTGCATGGCTTACAAATGGGACATGGCAAGTATCATACAGCTATTGGACAGGATAAATCCTTGTTTACAGTCAATGTGCCCCACAGGGCTCTGTCTTAGGCCCTTACTTGTTTAGATTGTATCTTTTAGACCTAACTTTTTCATCTGAGGTGTTCTACAGTCTATATGCAGATGACCTGAAATTGGGTCAACTGGTTACATGTCTGCAAAAGTATTTGACTAAATTGACCTTTTGGCACAGAAGAATAGTATGCTGACTAACATATCAAAAACTAAGCATATACGATTTGGGAGACATAAATTGAAAGGTGAATATTTAATACAGCACACAGTGATTGAAACTGTAGATTCGTTTAAGGACCTGGGTATATGGGTACATCCAGCTTTGAGTTTTTCTAATCATATCAGCCAACTGGTTAATGATAGTTATAGAACTATATGTTGTATAAAACAAGTATAGGAAATCAGAAATGATGAAGTCATTGTTTGTTAGTTACATTAGACCCAAACTTGAGTATGGAATAACAGTACGGAAACCTTATAGGAAAACAAGAATAACTCACCTGGAAAGAGTACAGCAGAAATATACCAAGGGCATCAAGAGATGTGAAAATGTAAGTTATTATGAAAGACTAAAATATCTGAACGCGTACAGTGTCTCTTATTGATATCTAAGAGGAGATCTAATTCAGATATATAGGTCATTTAGAGACAACTACCTCTGGAAATGTTTGGGTTATGAAAAAGTAGCAGAGAATCATCACACAACCTGTGTAGAAGATTCTATAAAAATGAGAAGTGAACTAATTGGTTTTCTGAGACAGCAGCTGATGCATGGAACATACTATCAAATTACATTAAAGCAAGTGCTAGTTTAGATATTTTTAAGAACAGCCTGGGCACTTTTTGTGGGAACAGGTGTTTTGGTATAGTGGCAGACTAGAAGGGCATTAATGGCCATTCTTGAAATATTTGTATTTATGCATGTATGTATCCTCATTCTGCAGAATTCTAGTCTTACTGTACAGTTTAAGGATTTTTTTTCTTTTTAAATGCTTTTATTGGTTTAGCATCAGTTTTTTTTTAAATCCCATTGTGTTCGGATCTAGTTGGGACTAGATCTATGCATTTGCCTATGTGGGCACAAACTCCTTAGTGAAATTGGCAGCTGTGTCAGGGTAAACAGTAGTGATGTCATGGGCAAATGTAGAGATTTCATCATATAATTCTATACAGTTCACCCTTTGAAATCCTTAAATGTAGAGACATTGGTTAACAGGGGTGTGGTGGTTCTGAGAGGTAATGTCATGAGTTTATGGTCCGAATTAACTGAAGGAGAGACCACGGAAGTGAAACATACAGAGGTAATGTTTGTGAGGACCAAATGAATAATATTTTGGCCTCTGGTAAATTTTCTGTTTGATCCAAGGAATTCCTCTTTATCAAATCTAAAAATTTCAGGACATAACCTTCACTAGAAGATGGGCTAATTGAAGTTATTTACAATTATGGAGTTGTTGCTCATTGGAATTTCTTCTAAAACCCTCCAGGAATCTAACATGATCATTTTGGAACAGAGAGGAGGTTCCGTTGCTCACAATAAGTTGGAAATGCATCTTGTTTGTGGTAAACTGAAGCTCTAGAAGTGTATAGATAAGATATGGCCCCTGACAAATATAGAAACACTACTGCAATTTTCATCAGGCCTGAAGGTATGGTAGTTGCATAACCCAGGTATGGAGAGAGTGTTTTCTTTATTTAAACCAAGTCTCTGTAACTGCACATACGTGGACATGTTCCAGATGTAGGAGCATTCAGTATTGGGTATTTTGCTACTGAGACTACTGGTGTTGAGAAAAAGTACGTTGATGTGATCCAATTTATGGTAAGATGGATTTGTTAAGCTGCACTAGCCAGTAGATGGAGTCTAACTAAAAAGGCACTATGGGAGCAGCAGACTCTTTCACCATTGTGTCGGAAGCTCTTGAATGAAAGCTGCAGGCCATCCTTTGCAAAACAAATAGGGCTGTTGATCATCTCATCCCCGGCTAATACATACTGCACCCCCCACCCCCACCCGAAATGACACTAGCTATTAAGCCAGTTGTGAAAGTCAATTATCTTCTTTTTATACTCTGGTATCTTTTCTTGTGATGGAAGGTTTCTACTCAGGACTAGACTTACCTGCCTCTGCCACACTCAGAGAATGTTCTAACATATCGCTCTGCATATCCCTCAGGGTTCTACACTTTCTGGTCATTCACTCCCACATCCACCACCACCAAGTTGTATTGATACTTGTCTCAGGACTAGGTCTTGAGGGCCCTTGTAATGTTTGTGATCCAGGCACATGAAAGGCAGCTGACAGTAACACTACCCTTGTCCAGCCTGGTGAGTGGGGAATGTGTATGTCCAACAACTGAGTCATCAGTCACTAATATATTTTTCTCAGAAGCTAGTTTAGGATCACTTCATTGGGAACACATTTGCTCTTAATGAATTGCTGATGTGGGTGTGCATCGAACAGGTGAGATAAGGGACTTCTGCTATGGCCTATCCTAGGAGGCTTTGGCAAGGATTTCTTTATGGCATCAGTGTATGCCATTTTTGTGTGTTCTGTTTGAGAATGTGGTAGTAGTAGTTGAGGTAAGAGTGTGACTATGTGATGTTCACTGAGTATTATTTTTTAGAGGGATGCCTTCATATTACCTAGGAATTTTCATGTTTCACAAACAGAGATTTTTGTGTTAAGTAGGAGTTCATTATCATTGAACATAATTATAACGTTGCCTTAAAATACCAAGTACTAGGATGATGGTGACAGAAAGGGAAAACATTTGATGCCCTCTATATTATCCAGTGTTTGCAGTGTTAGCTAGATGAGTGCACATGGGGCTAAGAAAGGGATAGGATAGCACTACCAGAGTAGTATCGATTGTGCCAACAGAGTGACATGCAGTGGTGGATAGTCCCAGCGCAGCTAGACACAAATCAAGAAGCCAAGTGAAGATAAGCATAAGCTAATACTGCCTCAAGCACAGTCAAACCGACTGTCAAATAGGGGAACAAATGATGGTATGGGGACACTGCCCAAGGAGAAAAAATGTAAACTCACTTACTAACCACTGATCAGCCACAACCATACTGGCACTTTGATTGTGAGCAGATCAGTACATAGACGCAATATTAACAACAATTAAGCCAGATGAAAGAAACAAAAAATAACCAACCAGAAAACAACTCTGGAAGAGTCGATGAAGACAGACCTTTTGAAAAACTGTGAAGCCTAATGCTGTTTAATAAGTATGTGATCCCTTGAAATCCAATAGTCGAATTCTGGTTTCTTTATTGTTACTATAATTACTGCCAGAATTGTAGCCAGGTCGTCTGACACATTGTGCAGTCCCCCAAACTCGCAACCCACTCAATTGAAAGTTCAGGAGCAAAACACAGAATTTTCTCTGAAACTATAGCAAGCTGCTTGCTACAGTTCAGTCACCACACACTAAGCACTTCACAGCTTTAGCCATTACTGCAGATGCAGTTTTGGCATTCATTTATGAGGAAACAACATCTTCTTGGCTTCAAAAATTCATACCAGTACTGTACTCCTGCAACATCAGTACCTACTAATCATGCCCTCTAACAGCTTCCATGTGGGGCAGCCAACTCCTTTGCCTCACCCTAATTACAACTATGATTACTGCACATTAATTTAAACCTGCTATGTGGGAAAAATGTTTTAACCTTTTTTATTTTGTTAGCAGGATAGACTCCTAACTGCTTATAGTTTTCTAAATGAAATACCCCAGGTGAAAAAGAATCTTTCACCTTACACAAACAGCAAACATTTCTTGTGAAGATAAGTTAATATTTTGCAATTGTTTAATCTAAGCAGCAATTGTTTAAACTTATATGCTGTCTTGAAAACGGGGAAATGGCATTAATAGATTGAAAAAAATAGAGACTGTTGAGAAATGCTGGGTTTGCATTAAACAAACAGTGATTCAGGACTTAGTACTCTGATCTCTCATAGGTTCATAGGTTCATAGGTTCATACTAGGCTATCTGCCCTAGGGCATTTATAAGCCTAGCCAGAATGTGTTTGGCTTTCGCCACCCATTTTAAATGAATTTTGCTATGCCCTTTTTCGAGGTTAGTATACTCTGCCTCTGTCTAACAGTGACACAGAACTGATACCTGGGGTAAACCTACAATCTCCCATCCACTCATCAAGATTCCTCTTGAAGAGAGTCAATGAGGGACTCTGCCTAACCTGGACTGGGATTTTATTCCAGAGTGAAGGGAGCCTCTGGGTTATGAATCTGTCCCTCCAGCATGTCCTATTTATTTCAGTGCTGAGGTTCAAGTCTCTCGAGCGTGTAGCTCAATGGGATTTGGATTTTCTGAGGTGCAGCATGTCCATTAATTCCGGGTTGGACATGGCTTTATACGTCAGGCACAGATCGCCTCTGAGCAGGCAGTATGCCACTGAGTAGAGCTGGAGTTTCTTTAACCGGGCAGCATATGGCATCTGTTTGAGCCCTTTGATCCTCTTGGTGAGGTACTTTTGGGGTCTTTCCAATTGCTGCAGGTGTCTAGTAAGGTACATCCAAAATGGGGAATTGTACTCAATTATGGGCCTGATGAGGGATGAGTAAAGAGGCACGATGACCTCCCCTGATCTAGATGTGAATCTCTTCATGATTAGGTGGGCTATATAAAATGTTTTTCTAACCACTTTGGCCACGTGGTTGTCAAATGAGAGATTGCTATCAACTTGGGTACCCAGGTCCCTAATTACTTCTTCTGTACTTAATGGATTACCACCTATGTGGTAATTTGTGGGCACTTGGTTTTTGCCAAAGGGGATGACTATACACTTTTTGGTGTTTAGCTTGAGGCCATGGCTCTGGCACCAGTTGTCTGTTTCTATGAGGCCCTTTTGTAGGATACTTGTGTCGGCTGGAGAGTCGATTATGGCGCCCAGTTTGCAGTCATCTGCGAACTTGGTCAGCCACAGTCCTTCCATGTTAGCCTGTACCTCCGAGAAATATATACCGAACAAGAGAGGTCCCAGGACTGAGCCTTGTGGGATGCCACTTGTAACTGGTTTGGAGTCTGACATGGCTCCAGCAATTCTAACCATGTGGGTTCTGTCCTTGAGCCAGTTTGCAACCCATCTAGTGACATAGGGGTTTATATTTAAGCTGGTGAGCTTATCTATAATGCCCGAGTGGGGTATTGTATCAAGGGCTTTTGCAAGGTCCAGGTAGGCTGTGTGGACCACCTTCCCCTCGTCAATGGCCTTGGTGACTGTTTCAAAGAAATTGACCAGGTATAAGAGGCAGGATCTGCCCTTAACAAAGCCGAACTGGGTAGGATCCAGTGTCTGTAGGTCCCCAATATCTTTATTTATGAGGTCCATGATGATCCTTTCCATAGCTTTGCAGACCAAGCTAGTCAGGCTTATGGGGCGATAGTTTCCAGGATCCGTTGAGGCACCACCTTTGTGGAGAGGGACCACTGTTGCTGTATGCCACTCTTTGGGTACATATCCTGTAGTAAGGCTGAGATTGAGCAGTAGTTTTATGTTTGGGTTTAGTTCTTCTTGGAGTTCATGTAGGACGCAGCCTGGGACACCATCTGGTCCCATTGATGCTGTGTTTTTTGCTTTGGAGAGGGCGGCTCTTACCTGAGCATCTGAGATGTCAGGGGGGGCAGCACTCTGCTAGGATAGATATTTGCCCTTTTGGTGGGGAAGGGGGGGAGAAGTTTGTGCTGAACCTGTCAGCTAGGATGTTGGCAATGTCTGTGGGTTCGGTGTATTTTTTGTCATTTTAGACTAATTCTGAGCATATCTGGGAATTCCCACCCAGGTTCCTAACATAACTAAAGAAAGCCTTGTGATTATCCTTAGTGTCCTGTACAATTTTTCTCTCAAAGCTGGCCTTAGACGATTTTATGAGTGCCCGTAGTTTTTTGCTAATACTGATCAGAGATGCCTTCCCTTTTTGGGATTTTGCTCTATCATGTAGTAGCTTCCTCCTTCTGTTGTATAGTTTGTTTATGGCTGGGGTCCACCAGACAGGACGCCTAACCTTGGAGGATTGGGTCTTGGTTTTATTTGGGATTGCATGATCCATTCATTCCTGAAGGTGTTCATAGAATGCATTTATAAAGGATTCTGCAGTCTGGGCCGTATTTTCCACAGGCCTGGGGGCTTTGAAGGATTTCACCTTGGTTTTGAGGAGTGTGAAATTTGCTTTAGAGAAGTTTTTCACTGTGGTTTTCTGGGCAGGGGCTGGGGTCGGGATGTGAATATCTACTGAGATTAGTTTATGGTCTGATCTTACCAGTGAGGGATACACTTCTGGTCTGGAGCATAGAGTTCCCATGTTGATGATGATCAGGTCCAGTATGTTTTCCCCTCTTGTGGGAGTGGCAACAAGTTGTTGTCACATTGTTAAAAGTGTCCTGATTATGATAGCAGTTCTTTTTAATATTGGGGGGGGATATGTATGTATTGCAGTCTCATGGTATCTTGTAAGCAGGACATTCTGCTAGTATGACCCCTACATAGCCCATCTCAGTACCTGCTTTTAGTTTTTACAACTTTTCTCTGAAATCCTGGTTTAGCTCAGTGGATTAAAGCTATGAGCTGTGACATACATCATCCTATTGTTCCCCTGTTTCATTTCCTATGTCTTCTTTTGCCACTTCCAAGATTCTGAGAAAGTCATATAAACCAGGCAGTGGTCTTGCCTTTCTTGTGAAAAGATGCACTTGTATATAGTAGATTTATTAAGTTTTAATAAAAAAAAATCCTCACACCTCTCCAGAGACGATGACCATCCATTTGTCTGCCATACTAAGGCCTCTTTTTCTCATGTATCTCCTCTTTCAAAATATAGAATAAAATTAAAGGCAACAGAGTGTTGCAGTGAATGGTGCTACTATCTGCCAGGGTTTGATTCTGTGGTTCAGCTCTTAGATGGGGTATCTCCTCTACAGAGTTTGCATGTTCTCCCTGTGCTCATATGAATTTTCTTTAGGTGTTCTGGTTTCTTCTCACATCCCAAAGACAAGCTGTACATTAACTGAGATTTGATTTATAAACAAACACACAGACACTCCTGTGGAAGGCTGGCACAGGTTCACTAGCTATACCCCTTTCTTTCCAGGCTGTACAGTAGTATGAGCTGCCACCAACCACTACTTATCAGCTACTATTGGCCCTTCCCAAAGGGTGACCAATTCTACTGTGTAATGTTACTTTTATCCAAATAGTAAGTGTGACCAAGACTTTAAGGCTATTGGACTGGCCTATACAGTTTCACCAAATACATATGCAAGTACACTAAGAGCTTAAATATCTCTAAACAACCAGCCACAATTAAAAGGTGTAAATATATTTAATATTAAATAATAAAAGACCAAGACAATACTCAACTCAACACAGTGATAGCAGAGTTCAGACTCACAGGAAATATTTTAAAACAACATTGCAGAACAGTCTCAAATAAATACAGAAAACATCCAAACTAATATTACTATATTCCTATCTATCTCTAAGAGAGATACTATGATCTAAGTCTTACTTACAGAAAACACGCACGCAGACGTGCTGATGAGAGGATGTTTTCAGATCCAAGACAAGATACAAAATGCAAAGTATTTAAGAAAGTTCCCAAATTAATATCAAAACATTACTGCTGGGTCAGCTGGATGACAACACTCTTTGAAACTTGCCTTCAGTTCTCAGGCTAACAGAAACTTTATCTCTCAGAAGTTTGCCTAGAAGTGGAAGTCATAAAACAGTTAAACACTTTTACATTTGAAACCTGTAATTATTTCTGTTTCCAGACAAAAGAAAGAACTTCTAGCTGTAGACATCCTTTTTGCTGTATTAACTAACTTTATAACACATTGTAAAACTCTTTACTTGTCAACCTATTTACTTAGAGTTGTACAAGTTAACTCTGTATGTTCCAACTTCTACTATTAATATAGTTTATATACACTTCTGTTCTTTTCCAGTAGGGCTCAATACAGAACATACAGTTCAACGCACACTTCTGCACCAGTAGTTTAATATACACATAATATATAGTTCTCTTACATTTGTAAGACAAGTCTATGGATTATATTAATATTCACAAATGACAAATGATTATTTACAAAATTCCAAATAGCTGGGCTGGCAGCCTCACACTCACCAACATGTCAAACAGGTGCTCAGCTGCAACTGTTGGAACCTCATTACCTTCAAACTGACACTAACACCAGAACTCACAAAGGATGAAATCAGACTAAAGAAATTCACCAAAGCAAATTATACCATCCTAGGTGAAGGTATAAATGCATTCCAAGCCCCACCCCAAGCTGAAAGTGGTAACTATGCTGAAGCTTACACTAAAGCCTTGTACAACCACTTATATAAGTGTATAAACTCGGTTACACTAGAAGCAATCAATGCCAGACCCCCAGGTAAAAACAAGCTGCCATGGTGAACATCCAGCATCAACAAAGCTGCTGTCCAAGAAAACAAAGGCAAGGCTCCAACAGTGGTAAAGCACCTTCATCAACCTCAATAGGCAAATAAGACAACTTGTCAAATCTTTCAAGAGCTCCTTTGAGAGAAACCTAGAAAGTACTGCCAATGATAACCATAAGGCCTATGAATGTTGACAGCCCAGCTAGCTAGAACTTTGTAATTATTCTATGTTATTTGGGAATGGTAATATGGTTTTTACGCTTGTCTTACAAATGTAAGAAAACTGTATGTTATGTGCTGAGCTTCAAGAATGTAACCACAGTGTACCCTGCTAGAAAAGACCAGAAATGTGTATAAACTATATGCTTATGCAAATGCATGTTTTGATGGTAAAGGCTGGAACATACAGAGTTAACTTGCAAAACCTCAACAAAATAAGTGGAAATTGTTTACAATTTTGTTATCTCTGTTTCAGATTAGAGCAGACACAATGTCTAGAGTTGTAGGATTTCCTATTGTCTGTAAACAGAAATAATTACAGGTTTCAAAGGTAAAAGTGTGTAATTGTTTTACGACTTCCAGTTCCAGGCAAGCTTCTAAGAGATAAATATTTTTCACAGAGAATTGTTAAATTTTGTTGGTGTCTGTTAACATTGGAACTGAAGGCAGAGATGACAAAGAATGATGTAATCTGAGATAACCCAGCAGTAAAGTTTGATAGTAAATTAAGAACTATCTCAGAGAGTGAGTCTGTGCATTTTGTATCTTGTCTTGGATCTGGAAACATCATCATCATTCTGCACTTGTACTTGCCTTGCTCTGTAAGTAAGTTATTTAGGTACAGTATTTCTCTGTACGTAAGTTATTTAGGTATAGTATTTCTTTTAGAGATAGGAATATAGTAAGATTAGTTTAGATGTTTTCTGTATTTATGGGAAACTGTCCTGCAATGTTGTTTTAAAATATTTTCTGTGATTCTGAACTCTGTTGATACAGAGTTGAGTATTGTCTTGTTCTTTTATCATTTATTATTAAATATATTTAAATCTTTTAATTGTGGCTGGTTTGTTTAGAGATATTTAAGCTCTTAGAGTACTTGCATATGTATTTGGTGACACTGTACAGGCCACTCTTAAATAGCCTTGCTGTTGGCCACACTTACCATTTGGATAATAGTAACATTACACAGTAGAATTGGTCACCCTTTGTAAGGGCCATATAGTAGCTGATAAAGAGTTGTTGGTGGCAGCTGGTTCTACCGTATAGTCTGGGCAGAAGGGAGCATAGCTAGTGAACCTGCTCCAGCCTTCCTCAGGAGTGTCTGTGTGTTTATACGTAAGTGCAGAACTTTATTAAAGCACAGCTTTTGGTTAACAACCCTTTCTCAATGCTAATACTATTACAGAGAATAATCATTTAAATAAGAGCAAACAAGTATTACATGACCACAGACAGCATATCACTTGACACCACTTCTTAAAATTCCTTAAAACACATTAAATATTCTGTTGTTGTATTCTTAATATAACAGGTTTAATACTTACAGTATCAATGAGACCATATTCAGATTCTGCATACAGTCTAATGATCCATTCATACTCTTTATTCTCAAGATAGTTATTTAAATCACCCCTCTGGTCCCTTTCACTGCTGTATCTATTACCCTAAATTTAAAACAGTAGTCCTCACCGTTACTTATAATATGTCTACTTAAAGCATTTTTATCATTCTTCCTTCTTATATCCGACTTATGCTCAATAATCCATTCTGTCAGTCTTCTAGTGGTTTTCCCTACATAAAATGAAAAACATTCAATGCATGTAGCAAGGCAAACCACATAGCTAGTATTACAACTGGCTGAGATTGAAAATGAATATTGCCTATTAGTCACAGGGTGAGAAAACACACTATTGTTATCTGCTAAAATGGCACTACAGCATCTACAATTCATACACTTAAAAGTTCCTTTTTATAACTATTTATTACTTAATAGGAGCTTTAAAGTCCTTATAACACAGCCTTCTTTTTACGTTTCTAACATTTCTAAAAGAGAAATAAGGTTTATCATTCACAATACTCTGCAGCTCAGGTAACACTAATAAAATAGTCCAATTTCTTTGTATAATTTTTTTAAGGTCAACGGTCCTCACATTAATAGTAGTTACATATCTAATTTTACTAGGCTGAACTTCCTTTTGTACCACTTCTTCTGCTTCCATCAAAAATATAGGCTTCAGGGAAGATCCCCTGTCCATCTTTACCCCTTCACAAACTCTAAGAACTTCTGCCTGATTATATCCACTATTTATAAACTCATTAGCCATCTCATCTAACTGCTGGTTGAACCTCAGGTCATCCATATTTAATTTACTACCCCTGCTCAACTGGGCTTTCATTATTCCTGAGAACACATGGGGTGCATGCATGCTTTGCCTATACACATAAAGACAAGCATGCACTTCCTTTTTATGAATATTAGTCTCAATTCTTTCTGATTTCTTTCTCCAAATGTACATCCAGAAATACTATGTTATTATCAGAGTGCGTCATCTTAAATTCAAGGAAATCTGTTGTACCATTTAAATAAGAAACGTATTCATATAACTTTATCCAAACTCCTCTTCAATACAAAAAAAACAGTCATCTGCAAACCTTTGATAAAATTCAACCTCCTTGTTCAGAACATGTCTATCACTATATATAAACTTATTTTCCCATTGATAAAGTACCAAACTGGCATATGTGTTTGCCACTAATGTTCCCATGGCCACCCCCGCCTGCTCTAAATATGGCTCATTATCAAAAAGGAACACATTTTTTGGTAAGACTATGTCAAGCAATAAACAGTATTCTCTATTTCATTTGCAGACATAGATATTTCATTATTTAGAAATTCCCGTATGGCTTCAAGCCCATATTCATTCGGGATTACTGTAAACAGTGAGGTAATGTCCATTGTTACAAACAAATAATTATTATCTCCTTCTGATCTTCTTTTAACATGCCATTCCTTTAGTTTTTTCAAAAAATAAGAAGTGTCTTTAATTACACTTGGACACAATTGCATAAATAGACCAAACCTCTTCTGCAAATATATGGATATTGGCTCTGTTACCCAACCCCTCACTGAGATGATAGGTCTCAGTGGTGGGTTGGTGAGCACTTTATGGATCTTCGGTATATCGTATATCTGAGGAATTCTAGGACAGGGTACCGTGAACTAATTAAATAATTCAGTGTTAATGTCACCACTTAATTGCAAATCATATGTAGCCATATTCACATCACTAATACATTTTTTAATATCGAGAAAAGTAATTTTCTTAAAAGTACATTCATCATCTAACAGCAACCTCAATGAGGCCATATACTCAACTTGATTCATAATTATAGTGGCCCCACCCTTATCAGCTTGTTTGATGATGACATTAATATCACTTTCTAAACTTTTCATGGCTTCATACTCATTATACTTTAGATTCTAATACTTCTTTTTAACATCCCTGGCATATAGTTGCCTAATTTCATTTTCACAAACATTATGGAATGCTGTCAAGACTGGATTACTGATTGGTATAACTGTACTCTGTTTTCTACAATTCATAACATCAGTTTGAGCATCATTTTTAAATAACAACTCTAAATACAAAGTTCTTACAAATTATTTTAAATCAGTCAGTGCTGCCACTACATCATCAGAGCTACTTCGAATAAACTTTAATCCCTTTTCCAACAGTGAAGTATGAGCATCTGACAAGACAAAGTCTGACAGATTCAAAATACCTCTATTTAAGTCTGCTTTTTTGCGCAGACTTGTTGTAAAACAATGGACTGCTGTTCTTTCTCTTGACTCCATTCAGAACCTGTCTATGCTGTGACTGCCCTCATTATGGAGTTCTCTGTCATATTATGATCTTTTCCAGCAAATTTAGCTGAAAACACTTCTGTGTAGAGATCAAATTTAAAGTTGTTTGTTGTGCAACCCTCTTTTCTAATGTTGCCACAGCATCCACTGATTCATTTGCTTCACTTTGGGCTGCCATGTTCAAACTGGTCGCTGTAGCAGAAGTGGGTGGGTCTAGATGCTACTCTTCCTGTTGTAAGGTCTGCCGAACCATGTGGACCTCTCGATTTGCTGTTACCAGCTCATCCCTCAAAGGGAACTCATCCAATTGCAACATTGCCCCCCCCCCCCTTTGCCTAACTGGCGGTTTCATTTGATTCTACATTTTAGGCCAGGAGAATATATGCCCCATTTTGAAGTCATTTATATCTCTTAGAAGCTTACACCTCTTTGTATCTTCTAATTTATCTTCCAACAACTGCAATCTGTCCAGCATTTTTTGATATAAGCCAATCAAGGTAGAAAAACATGACTTATTTAATAAGTCACTGACCAATTTGATAATTTCTTGCATCAAATCATCCTCAATGGTAACCAAATAGTCATTCATCAGCGATCTATAGTTTAGACTAAGCTTTAAATTTAACCGTTGCCAGCGTTTTAATAATTCTGGGTAAACATTTACATAAGAAGGCATTTTCAGGACACGGAGACCCCGTGAAATAACCCTCAAGTCCAAATATGCCAAAAAGCTTAGTCTCTGCCATTGAAAATGCTTATATGTCCCCACTTTTCTTTCCAAGGTAGCAAGAAGTTTCTCAAAAGTATCCACAAGTAAGGGAGGTGTTTCTACTGAAGTCGATGCATTAGGTATAAAGCACAACAAAGGGTTACTTTCTTTAGATAGCAAATTTTTTACAGACTAGCTCACTTCTCCTGTTCCTTCCATTCTAGCTGGCTGTGTCAGGCTCTCTTATTTAATCTCAACAACCACTGCAGCAAACCAATAAGTTCATTAGTAAACAGGCTGATACTGTGGTAACTGGAAAGAGAAGTATGGAAGGGATGTTTGGATAAGCTATATGAATATGTTTCTTATTTAAATGGTACAACAGATTTCCTTGAATTTAAGATGACACACTCTTTTTGACACACACTGGATTTCTGGATTTACTTTTCGAGAAAAAATCTAAAAGAATTGAGACTAGTATTCATAAAAAGGAAGTGCATGCTTGTTGTTATGTGCATAGGCAAAGCATGCATGCACCTCATGTGTTCTAAGGAATAATGAAAGAACAGTTAAGTAGGGTTAGTAAATTAAATACGGATGACCTGAGGTTCAACCAGCAGTTAGATGAGATGGCTAATGAGTTTATAAATAGTGGATATAATCGGGCAGAAGTTCTTAGAGTTTGTGAAGGGGTAAAGATGGACAGGGGAACTTCCCTGAACCCTATATTTTTGATGGAGGCAGACGTGGTGGTACAAAAGGAAGTTCAGCCTAGTAAAATTAGATATGTAACTACTTTTAATATGAGGACCTTTGACCTTAAAAAAATTATACAAAAAAATGGACTATTTTATTAACGTTACTTGAGCTGCAGAGTATTCTGAATACTAAATCTTATTTCTCTTATAGAAATGTTAGAAACTTAAAAATAAGGCTGTGTTATAAGGACTTTAAAGCTCCTATTAAGCAACAATTAGTTATGAAAAAAGGAACTTTAAGTGTATGAACTGTAGTTGCTCTGCCGACATTTTAGCAAATAACAATATTGTGTTTAATCATCCTGTGACTAATAGGCAATATTAATTTTCTATCTCAGCCAGTTGTAATACTAGCTATGTAGTTTCCCTTGCTACATGCATTAAATGTTTTTCATTTTATGTAGGGAAAACCACTAGAAGTCTGAGAGAATGGATTATTGAGCATACGTCGAATATAAGAAGGAAGAATAATAAAAAAGCTTTAAGTAGTCATATTATAGGTAAGGGTGAGGACTACTGTTTTAAATTTAGGGTAATAGATACAGTAGTGAAAGGGACCAGAGGGGTGATTTAAATAACTATCTTGAGAATAAAGAGAATGAATAGATCATTAGACTGTATGCAGAACCTGAACCTGGTCTCAGTAATACTGTAAGTATTAAACCTGTTTTAGTAAGAATACAACAAAAGAATATTTAATGTGTTTTAATGAATTTTAAGAAGTATTGTCACTTGATATGCTGGCTGTGGTCATGTGATACTTGTTTGCTCTTATTTAAATGGTGATTATTCTGTGTAATAGTATTAGCATTGAGAAAGGGTTGTTACCCAAAAGCTTTGATTTAATAAAGTTGTGTGCTTGATGTTGGAGGGGTTTTGTCTTTGAGTTTATTGGTGTCTTTCCAGTTACCACAGTATCAGCCTGTTTACTACTGTTTGCATAGAAGTCAAATCTCAAAGTGTGTGTGTGTCAGCTACTTGGGCAGGGACATGAAACACTGGCTGGACAAAGAGGGTGCTGGAGATTTGGCTTGACCACTTGGCTGAGATCTTAACCCTATAGCTGTGCCAGTGAGAAGTCTTATTGGAAGTCTGGAGAAAGAGGGAGAAACCAGCCCCAGACTGACTGTGATCTCTGTGTGCTCTTAAGGGAAATTGTACTTTACTGTGTGTGTATTTGTCATCCTCCCAATGTGCACATCCCTCACTGGTGCTAGTGGTGAGGATTGAGGCTCCTTCATTACTGGGCCAGTGCTGGGGCATCAGATATAAATTGTTTTGCAGTGATAGGATAGCCACATCACATATTAATTGGTTGATAGTGGTGAGTCAGCCACATCACATATTAACTGGCTTGTAATGGTGTGGATATTGAATTCCTGTAGCTTGTGTACAGTGATCACTGAAGATGTTTTTGTAATCTAAATAAGCCATGCAGTGAACATTCAGAGTTAATATCACAACTGTTTTTTTTTTGTTAGCTTAGTTAGTCAGGGAGAGCAGGCAAGCATGTCAGCAGAGGAGTATGGCAATCTGACAAGGAGCCAGTTGGCTGAGGTGTGTCAGGCTAAAGGACTGGTGCATGGAAACCTGACTAAGGCAGACATGATTGCAGATTTAGTCACAGCTGCATCAGAGAATAGCAATCAGGAGGACAATCAAACTGGCCATGAAGATGTACAACTATCAGAAAATAGCTCAACCTTTCCACAGAGAACTTAAAAATCCATCTGGAGTTAAAGAGACTTGAGTTGGAGGCCAAGCACTTGGAAACAGAAGCAGCAGAGAGTCTGAGGCATCTAGAGACTGAGGAAAATGAGAAACTTCAATGTCTGAAGGCTGAGGAAAATGAGAAACGGTGATGCCTGGACGGTGATGCAAAGGAGAGGCAGAGGCAACATGAAAAGGAGATGCTGACTCTTCACCAGAGTCATGGAGGTAATGGGGAAGGGAGTAACAAAACCCCAGAAGCAACAGAGGTCAGTAAATTTCTTCCACAATTTACAGAGGGGGATAATTTTGATAGTTTCATTCATATGTTTGAGAGGGCATGTAAACAGTATGATGTTGAGCAAGGGCTCTGGGCACAGTTCCTGACCCCCTTACTTCATGGTAAAGTTGTAACTGTTCTTCCCAAACTGTCTGATAATGACTACTTAAATTATAATGTTGTAAAGAATTGTTTGCTAGAATCTTTTAAGTTAACACCTGAAGCTTATTGGAAAAAGTTTTGTGAGCATAGATGCAAGGCAGATGAAAGTGTGTATGAATATGTTGCTGAACTAAGCACTTATTTTCATAGGTGGGTGAGCTGACATCAGGTCACCACTTTTGAAGGGCTGGCAGACCTTTTGGTGAGGGAACAAGCCCTTAGTACTTTGTCTGAGGACATAAGAATCTGGTTAACTGATAGACAATGCCTTACTGCAGATGAGTTGAGGAAGAGAGACCTATACCTAGCAAGCAGGGCATCACTGCACAGGAAAGGGACATCCAGTGCTGCTCATGGGTCTAAGGGAACCCATGGTGGGCAGTCCAGACTGCCCCAACAAAATCTGCCAGTAGCAGGGGAACCACTAGTCCAGGTACATGTCCAGGACCAAGGGTTAAATGTTTTAAATGCAACCAGTGGGGCCATGTAGCACACAGATGTCCACTGAGGCAAAGTGGGGAACAAATGTTGGGAGAGCCAGTAAGTGGGAATGACAAAATGCCAACAGTAAGTTGTCTCAAGACAACAAGGGTACCAAACCACTACCAGAGGTTACATGATATCTTAGTGAATGGCAAAGAGACCATTGCTAAGAGAGACACAGCCTTTGACATAACCATTGTGAAGCCTGCAATGGTTACAGAGGAACACTAATTGCTTGGGCAGTCTACTCCAGGCATAGCTTTAGGAGGGACCCCATTCCAAATACCTGTGGCTAAGGTTCGCCTTGACTGGGAGGGGGGAAAAGGAAGCCAGCAAGTAGGTGTGTTTGATGATATCCCTGCAGATATCCTGATAGGGAATGATTTTCATAATGCAGTACCGTGTGTTCATGCAGTTACCCGCAGTCAGGCTTGGAGACAAGCATGTGGGTCTGGTAGCCTGGGGGAGACCCAGACTGACTACACCCTTACAGCCAGGACTGGTGAGGTGGTTACATCAGGGGACAGAGCTACCCTGTAGCAGTGAGACTGTAGGTGAGTCGCAGCTGCTTGTGGGTACTGATGTTCCCTTGGACAGAGTGACTGCAAGGGCAGAGGTGATTAGTAGTATCCAGGCTGACAGTGAGGCACCACTGTCAGGGGATACCATACTTCCTGTGGAAGGGGAGCTGGGAAGGGTTATAAAGAGAGAGTTAAGACAGGCTCAGCTCTCAGACCCTACATTACAAGGCCTGAGGGAGGTAGCTAGTGAGGCACCTGATTCTCAAGGGAAGGGGGAATCTGCATACTGGGATAAAGGGAGGGCTAGAGGGTGAGAGAATACAGCAGTTGGTAGTGCCCAGAGCCTACCATCTGGCACTTCTAGCAATAGCCCATGATATTCCCTTTGCAGGTCATATGGCCATAAAATGTACGAATAGACATATTATGCAGAACTTCTTTTGGCCTGGGATTTCCAGAGATGTAAAAGGCTACTGCAGGACCTGTGAGCAGTGCCAAAAGGTAGGCAAGGCAGGAGACAAGGTGAAAGCTTTATTGATGCCTTTGCCTTTGACTGAGGAGCCATTTCAGAGAGTAGCTATGGATATTGTGGGGACCTCTGTGTACCCCAAGCTCCACAGGGAAAAAGTCCTAGTCCTATCCTAGTGTTAGTAGATTATGCTACCAGATACCCTAAGGCAGTGGCTCTGTCCTCTATTGAGGTAGAAAAGGTGACAAATGATTTGTTACAGATTTTCAGCAGGGTAGGCTTCCCAAAAGAAATACTGACTGACAGAGGTGCCAATTTCATGTCAGACCACCTGACTTGTATGTGGAAGTACTGTGGGGTGAAGCACCTAAAGACCAGCCCCTATCATCCCCAGATTAATGGTTTTGTTGAGAGGTTAAACTCTACACTCAAGATGATGCTATGTGCATTTGCAGACCAGTTTAAGAGGGACTGGGACAAATATTTGCCCCATCTGCTGTTTGCTTACAGAGAGGTTCCCCAGGAATCCACAGCTTTTTCACCATTTCAGCTGTATGGGCATAGGGTGAGAGGACCTCTAGATTTAATTCGAGATGAGTGATAGGGTGAGTGTGAATTCCACAAGGAGTCTGTTGTGGCATATGTCCTAAACCCCTGGACAAGGCTGAGGAAACTCAATGGGCTTGGCCCAGGAGAACCTGGCAGAAGCCCAACAGCAGAAAAAGGTCTGGTATGACATGAACGCTCCAGCTAGAGAGTATGCTGTAGGGCATCAGGTAATGTTTCTCATTCCTGTCAGACACAACAAGCTGCAGGCAGCCTGGGAGGGACCCTACAAGGTGTTAAGGAAGGTCAGTGATGTTAACCACATGGTAGAACTGCTTGGCAGGAGGCAGGGACCCAAATTGTACCATGTTAACATGATGAAACCTTGCCATGACAGGGGGGCCCTTGTGCTGAGTATTTGCAGTGGATTACAGGAGGAGTCTGAGAGAGATCTGGTGACTGATCTCCTCAGTGAGGCTCAGACTGACACCTCAGTGGAAGGAGTAGAAATGTCCCAGCAGCTATCCCCTACCCAGGTTCAAGAAATCCGAGCAGTGTTACAGGAGTTTGGGGACATGTTCACTGGGAAACCAGGGTGCACCCATGTGGATACAGGACCCCAATGGCCTATTAAGCAGGCCCTTTATAGGGTGCTGAGAGAGACAAACAGACTCTGAGGGAGGAGATACAGGAAATGTTGGAAATAGGGGTAATTCAGGAGTCCAGTGGTCCCTGGGCCTCCCCAGTGGTGCTGGTACCAAAGAAGGATGGCAGCACCAGGTTCTGTGTGGACTACAGGAAATTAAATAGTCACACAGAGTCAGATGCTTACCCCATACCTAGGACAAATGAGGCTCTAGGAGTAGCTAGGTGGGTCTAAGTATCTTACCACCATTGATCTTACCAAGGGTTACTGGTAGGTGCCCTTGACTCCCAGTGTTACAGAGACGTCAGCCTTTGTGATCTCCAGACCCTGGGTCCTACCCAATTTGGCTTCACGAAGGGCAGGTCCTGCCAGTTAAATCTCGTGGATTTCTTTGAAAGTGTGACCAAGGCCACTGACGAGGGCAAATCTGTGCACATAGCATACCTCGACTTGTTGTAAGATGGGTTACCTAGCTCACAAACCAAATACATGCTATCAAAGTGGGTGACTCCACATCAACCAGCAGACTTCTACCAGTGGGGTGCCACAGGTGTCAGTTCTGGGCCCCCTACTGTTTGATATATACTTCTCAGAAGTTCATGTCAAAACTAAGTGGTTGCGGCTGACCAGATTTGCAGACAACTACAAACTAGGTGCAATCATTGAATCCCCAAATGATGTCAGTATACTCCAGGGGCGTCTCATGCAGACCAACAACTGGTGTACTAGTCATGGTCTCAAAATAAATGCAATGTCCCTTTACACTATCAAATTAACAACAATACCCTAAGTACCCATGAATGGTAAGGGACCTGGGATAACAAGTTGACTGTGACGTTAACTTCATCCATTGTGTGTCTACCATAGTAAAGAAAGTTTTCCATGTAGCACACTCGATTATAAAGGCATCACCTTAAGAGCAACAGAAGTTATAACCCCACTATATTCATCACTTATCTGACCCATAATTGAGTATAATGCCTCATTTGGCATGTACTGTACTAAGCACCTGCAGCAACTGGAGAGACCTCAGAGATTTCTAACAAAGAAGATCAAGGTCCCCAGCATGTGCCTTACACAGACCAACTAAAGTCTCTGTCACTATACTCCATATCGTAGAGACTTCTTAGGGAAGACTTATGCCTGACCTACAGAGCAATCCAAGACCAGAACCTAATGAATTGTTGCATATCCATAAATTAAATGGGTCTAGGGTACCCATTCCAGGGACTTAAATATGGCCTGTGACATAAATGGGGCATGCTAGAGGGACAGATTTATCTCCCAAAAGACTGCCATGTCTTTGGACCAGGCTATCAATTCATGTGAAACAGATCACCTCTATGACACTATTCAAGAGGAACTTAGATGAGTGGATGGAGCACAGTAATTTCTTACCAGGGATAGCATCCACAACCCTCCATGACATGGGTAATCATCACTAAATGCAATCTTGGGTATTGACTAGCACTTCTATGGTATTACATTGGGTTGAAATGGCTAGGGTTAAAATGACCTCCAGGTTGATAGCCTAGTAATCTCCTGTAATCCTATGATTGATTCTCTGACTGTAAGGAGATGCTTATTCCAATAATGTTGGAAGGAATATATTTTTAGTATTCGGTTATCCAGTCTTCTGTTAGTTCCTCAGCTATATGGTCCTGGCATAGACTTTCAAATAGAACTGATTTTCTTGTATTTTTTAACTAATTGGTTTGGCTGTGTGTCCTGTTTACTCTTTCATTTAGTTATTAGATGGGTTATTTTGCAGACACCTTAATGGTTATGGACTTCAGGTGGGTACGACAACCCTGTGTTTCTAAAGGTTAGTCAAACAGTCCACTTATCCTTTGCTGATGAAGTCATAAGAAGTCTGAAACATGCATGTCCACAGCTAGTGGGCTTTGGCTTTAGTAGCCTGAATTTGACCATTAAGAGACTTAAAAAGAAAAAAAAATGTCATGGGCTTTCAGAACTGCCATATTGTTGAAACACCTGAAAAAAGGGGGTACTTGAGAATATTTATTAAGAATTTAGCCTTGGAAGTGTTTAATAAAAGATGGGAAGGATTATACTTCCCTTTGTTAGATAAAACAAATGTCTTTTTTTCTAAAAGGGACCAACTAGGTGATGAGTTAATTGTAGGTAGAGCTTTGATTCTTACATATAATGCAAATTTTCCAGCCATTAAGAGAGAAATACAGAGGAATTGAGGCATGTTTTTATTGATAAAACATTACAAGACCAGTTGTGTTAAAAACCCAGAATTATCTATAAGAAGAACATCAATATAAAAAAACCTTTTGGAAAGACACCTTGTCATTAGTACCTCTCCAGGTATGAGGGTTTTTGGACACTGCAGCCAATGTCACTACTTGTTAGAGGGTAGTACCTTTTTATTGAGGGGTACAGAGAAGTTCACATCAGACACAAATACAATTTTTAAGCATACAAGTGGTATACATGGCCCAGTGTACTGGATGTGTCATTTTGTATACAGGGAAAACTGAAAAAACTCAAGGGTATTTCAACATCTTTATGGTATCAAAAGGAAAGGTGTACATAATGCTTTGTATAGACACATTAGTGAAAACAATGGCCACACATTTATGTTTTACATAGTGGATGATGTGAAACTGGGTCGAAAGAGGTGGACCTTGGAAAGATTTATTAGAGTTCAAAGAAAAAATGTGGCAGCTTAGGACAAATGCTACAGGTCCTTATGGGCTGCATGAAATAGTGTCTATTAATTGCATATTAAGATGGAAGGCAGCGCTTTGACTTTGATTTTAATGTGATGGATAATTCTGGATTTAATAGGCCGTAGTAATCATTTTTAACATCCAAAAAGCAATCATATTTATAATACTGAAGGAGTCATATTATATTAGGTGGATAAACATGCTGACAGCATTTCTATGGGAAGTGCAATAAATGTACTGACAATGTTTCTATGGGAAGTGTGATAAAAATTTTTAATATAATAAATTTATACATTCACACAATTTTATATACTTACATATTTTATAGTTATATTATTTATTTTGTATGTATGTATGTGTGTAAACTGTGTTTTGACTTTTTAACTGCAGAATGTTGTATTTAAAAGGATTGCTTGCTTTTACCAAGTAAAAAACAGTCACCAATACAACCAACAAAAAGCAAGGTGAAGATGAGTAACTGCTTCGGTTTGTATCAAGTCTGAAACTCCAAAATAAGGCTCCAACCAAATAGCGTAGTAAATTTATTAAACGCTTTCGTCAAGTGACTTCATCAGAAAACCCATACAAAATAATGAAGCTCAATAAATACTTAACCACAACACAATTAATTAATTAAACTATCATTCAATAACCTAATAAAAACTAATCAAGTGACATAATTGTTTAAAAACAACAATAGTATATCTAAATAAAAAAATTTTTTAAAGCAGCATCTTTCTTAATACATAATCTACGGTCCTGCAGAAAACATTTAATATTAATAGCGTCATTAAGTCCAGGGGGTTTGTCTGCCCTTGATTTGATTTGCCATAGGGTCTCTCTTTGTTCTATATAATTTTTAAAATTACCACCCCTTAAATCCAAATTGCAAACCTCAAGGACAGAAAACAAAAATTTCTTAAAATTATGACATTCCCTGGAATGTTTGTATAAGGCATTTGTCTCATCCTGCCTTTTGATACAATATAAATGTTCTCGAATTCGGGTCTTTAAGCTCCTGGTTGTCATTCCTATATAAAATTTAGGGCAAGAAATACAGGAACCTATATATACAACCCCTTTGGTGTTACAGTCAACATATTTTGGGACCTCTAAAATAGTATCAAAATTGTCAATGGCTATATAGGGACCAACTGCTATAAATCTACACATGTTGCAGTTGTTGCATTTAAACATACCCTTAGAATTGGGCCCAAGTGTAGATGAACTTAAACCCATAGGAGTCTTCCCATGATGTTCAAGGGCTTTTTTAAAATTAAAACCATTTCTAAAGGTAAATTTTGGTCTGCCCCCCAATACATTAGCAATTTCAAAATTACCTTGTAAAATCTTCCAATTATTTCCTATTATACGTCTAATTTCCGGGCTATTCGTGCTCAAATCCAATGAGCAAACCAACTTGTTGTCACCTGAATAGTTACCATTCTTTTTATTTTTATTTAAAAAGGTAGCTTCTTTAAAATCGGCCATGTTTAAAATGGCTTGAAACTGTGTCGTTCTTTTGTTTACAATCTCATGCAAAATATTGTTTAATAGTGATTCATCATAGCCCCTGTCAATAAAAAGTTTAATAATAAATTCAAATTCTAAATTAAGATCACATTCCCTAGAGGTCATCCGACAGGCCCTGACCAACTGTCCTTTGGGAATATTCCTGATTGTATGCTTACAATGCCCACTTCTATAATGGAGATAGCTGTTAGTGAAGGTACTTTTTCGATATATTTGACTATGGAACCTATGTTCGGTGGTATCCCACCACAGTTGTATATCCAAAAAGTTGACCCTTAAGCCACTGTCCCCAATGGTAAATTTCAAAAAATCAACTGTGGAATTTATTTCGGAAATAAAAGAGTGTATAGTGTCATTATTCCCCTCCAGAATAAAAAACAAATCGTCCATAAAACGACAGTAAAATGAAATATGGAAGTTGTTTCTTAATTTTTCCAGATATACTCTTTCCCACCAGGTCATAACTAAATTAGCGTAGGCTGGTGCTGTGGGGGAACCCATTGCCACCCCTCGTTTTTGTCTGAAAAAAGTTTCACCAAATAGGAAAAAGTTGTTGTTTAATACAATGTCCAACAATCTACAAATTATTGATACACTGTTAACACCATAATAACCACACTGGGTTAAAAGTGTTCTAACAGCTTCAACTCCATCGTCATGGGGAATACTGGTAAAAAGAGATACCACATCCAAAGTCAAAATAATAAATTTAACAGAATCAAAAACTAAAGTGTCCATATATTCCTTGACTTTAGCTAAAAAGTGCCAAGAATCTTGGACAAATGATTCCTGGATAGAAACTAATGGACCTAAAGTAGCGTCCAATAAAAGAGAAATACCCTCTGTTATGGAATGAGGTGAAGAGACTATAGGTCTAAAGGGTGGACTAGTGACATTTTTGTGTATTTTGGGGATCCCGAATAGGACCCCAATTTTAGGATGTTCATTGACACAAAAATTGTACATGTCAAGGGTAATTTCCCCAGACATAAATGCCTCATATAGGTGATAGTGGATCAGGCGGTGTCTTTTCTTAATTTCAAATAAGGAAATAACCTCATATTCTTCATCATTCTGAAGAATATCCAACATTTTTTGTTTATACAAACTCTGTTCCATTATTACTATATTGCCGCCCTTATCGCTCTTCATAAATCTTAACAAATGATTTTTATCACAAAGTTGCTGAAATGCTCTTTTCTCATCTAAAGTCAGGTTATGTTTAAAATGACTTTTGCTTGAGAAAACCCCATCTAATTCCTTTAAACATAAATCTTCGAAAACTTTCAAAGTATGTAATAATTGTGGATTGTAAGTAGATGGTTTTCTCAAAACAGTGTTAACCTCTGGAACATTATGCATCAAATAGGACAAATTAAGTTTTCTGACATATTTTTTAATGTCAACAGACAAACCCCCTGGACTTAATGACGCTATTAATATTAAATGTTTTCTGCAGGACCGTAGATTATGTATTAAGAAAGATGCTGCTTTAAAAAAATTTTTTATTTAGATATACTATTGTTGTTTTTAAACAATTATGTCACTTGATTAGTTTTTATTAGGTTATTGAATGATTGTTTAGTTAATTAATTGTGTTGTGGTTAAGTATTTATTGAGCTTCATTATTTTGTATGGGTTTTCTGATGAAGTCACTTGACGAAAGCGTTTAATAAATTTACTACGCTATTTGCTCGGAGCCTTATTTTGGAGTTTCAGACTTGATACAAACCGAAGCAGTTACTCATCTTCACCTTGCTTTTTATTGCTTGCTTTTACTTCAATTGTACTATGTTGCTATGGAGTAAAACTCACAGCAGTGGGCGTTACTTTTTTTCTGCAGATGGTTCTTGTCAATCAAATGGAGGGGAGGGTTTTTATGTATAAAAAGGAATATCCTGAGTTTTTTACTCATTCTGAAGAAGTCCCATTCATCAGGGACAAAAGCTCTAAATGTGTTTTACTTTTGGATTATTAAAATTCGGTCTGGTGTGTTCTTGACTCTTATGTGGTGATTTTTGTCTACACTATAGGTTCTGAGACTGCTGTAGTGAGCCTATAACTGTAGAAACGTACTTCAGCTTCCCCTACATGTAAGAAAAGTACTTTGGAGCCACATACAGAACAAAAGTATAATGATCTGTAGCCCATAAATGTAAGCATATTTAAAATAACATTTCCAGACTTGTTTAGGCTTCACTTGAAACATACCCGAGTCTTCTCAGGGAGGCAGTCTTCAACACTTAAAAAACTATGGCCTACTGTAAAATTCCATGCCTTATACCAAGTTTTCCTGGTTCACATGACTAATCACTCAGATGCAACCTAATGGCTAGGGAATAAAACTTGGCATTAATTTTGTATTCAGACCCTGCTGTACACCTTGTATAACAATTAATTGAAGGCATATAAATCATCAAAGAATAATTGGCTGTTGAATAACATGATACTGCTGGGAATATGTAATACACTGGCACAGAAAAAAAGAAATATAGAGAAGATATTGAAGAATATTCTCTATGAGATGATACCGCAGTACAAGGACAAAATTATTGACTTCAACAATTGGCTAAGCTTCTGGTGTCATTCTAAGGGGATCCAGTATCTGTCTGCCTGGGACAACATGGTCGGCAGGCCACAATGCTTTACCAGAGATGGCTTGCACCCCTGGGATTCCGGATACTGGCTAAGGCTCTTGCTGCCCCTATAGTGCCTTTTTAGGCAAGGTTCAAATGACAAATTCACCACCGTAACAGAAACAGGCAAGCAAAAACTGAGGGTAATGCTACTCAATGCTAGAAGTCTAAATCTCAAACTGCACTCCCTCGAGGCACTCCTTAAAATGGAGAACATCGATATCTCTGCAGTGACTGAAACCTGGTTCAAGGCTCCAGAGAGCACCCCTGCATTACCAGGCTATAACACATACCACACTTTTTGGCCACCTAACCTGGACCAAAACACCAAAGGCGGAGGTGTGTCCATATTCATTAAGGATATCCACACCTCCAGGCTAGTTGCTCAGCATAATGCATCCGAGGCTATCCAAATCCAATCAACTCTGGGCAAAACTGCAATCCAGATTGTAGCTTGCTACAGATCCCCCACCATGCCCCAGGATTCCCACTCCTCTTTTCTTGATGTACTGAAAAATATTAGGGTTCAACCAAACACTCTAATAATGAGTGATTTCAACTACCCCACCATTAACAGGGAAAACTACTCATGTACCAACTCCTTCGCTCAACGCTCTCTGGAATTCATAAATTCCAATGCCCTGGATCAATTTATCCACATCCCCACCAGGGGCAACAATATCCTAGACCTAGTCATTACCAACATGAGTGACCAGTGTTCCGCATCTAAAGTCAACTCTTCGTTAGTCAGATCCGACCATAAGCTAATCACCCTAGATATCCACATCCCGCCCCACCCCCATTAAGGTAAAAAATTTCTCCAACGCCAACTTCATGCTTTTAAGACAGAAGTGGCAAACTTCATGACACCCATGCAGATGGACAATACAGTTACGACTGCTGAATCCTACACAGATGCACTCTATATGCACTTACACAAGTGCTTGGATTGTGCTAATCCAAAACAGAACCAAGACGCTATCCTCCAAAAAAAGGAAGCCAATCTTGTGGTCTCCTACCATAAACAAACTCTACAACAGAAGGAAGAAACTGTTGCAAAAGAGAGTAAAATCCCTTGAGTGGAGGAGTTCCCTGGTCAGCCTCAGTAAAAAGATGAGATCCCTTATAAGATCCTCCAAAGCTAGCTACAAAAATAAATCACCACTGATTCTAGGGATAACCACAAAGCATTCTATAGCTATGTCAAGAATCTCAGTGGCAACACCCAGATCTGCTCTGAGTTACAGCACAATGGCACAAAAATTACAGAACCAACTGATATTGCCAACGTCCTGGCAGATAGGTTCAGTACTAACTTTACCCCCTCTCACCCCCTAAAGGGCCCATAACTATACAAGAAGAATGCAGAGTCCCTGTAATCACAACTATGCAGGTAAAAGCTGCACTCTCTAAAGCCAAAATCACAGCATCCATGGGACCGGACAACATCCCAGGCTGTGTTGTATGAACTGCAGAACGAACTGACTCCCCACCTAAGCACCCTGTTCAATCATAGTCTCACATCAGGCTTTGTGCCCACTGAATGGTGCACAGCAACAGTTATCCTATGCCACAAAGGGGGAACCACCTGATTGACATCTTTGAGGCAGTCACCAAAGCTGTAGATGAGGGTAAGGTGGTTCACACAGTCTATCTTGACCTCGCTAAGGCTTTCAACACCATTCCCCATTCTGGAATTATAGCTAAACTCACTAAACCAGGTATAAATCCCTATGTCCAATTGGCTCACTGACAGAACCCACACTGTAAAAGTTGCAGACTGCAAATCTGACTTCAACCCAGTGACAAGTGGAGTACCACAGGGTTCAGTCCTGGGACGTCTCCTGTTTGGTATCTACCTCTCT